>NC_084478.1:41586708-41889738 GCF_027409185.1 Cynocephalus volans | reverse complement strand
GAAGGAAACCAGACTAGACGAGACTAGACCAGAGGAACTTCCAGGCAGCCTTCCAAATTGTGAGCTAAATAAATGATTGTTGTTTAAAGCTACCAAGTTTTGGGAAAGCTTGTTATGCAGCAAAAGGTAACAGCTACAGGCTCTATGCACATGCTATTTCAGTTTAGTATTTTCAGCATAGGTTCTGGGTTTTCACAGATGATGCCCAGAAGTGCAGACCATATCTGAGAAGACTTTAATGTGCAAATTTTCCGTCAAGCTCTTTCATCACATAGGTATGATGCCTATCCAAAATTGTTTTACAGTCTCTCCTGACCAAAGCACCTTCAGAAAGTAACAACGGGCTGAGATGAAAGAACGTCTTCTTTTTCTAACTCATTATTTTCAGAAAGGCAGTTCAGCAGCCTTGCATAGAAGGACATATTACCTAAATCTTCTCCAAGCTGATCGTCAATAATAATCTCCTGACTCCACAAAAGCATGCATAATCTGCTGTATACCTTCCCATGTGCACACTGTCAACATCCTGCTGCTGGCACCAAGATAAATGGCTTCATCAAAGGCATCCATGAAGGTTTGCAACCTGTTGAAGCAGAAAATCTTCCTGGGGGATCAGAAACATCCTAATGCCCAAATCAAGCATCCTCACTGTCATGCGAAGCATCACTGTGCAGAGTACATTAAATAAACCTGTAATGGTAAGCAGGGCAGGATTGCACTATCCAGCCTCACCCCGGGAGTCTTTAGACTATGATTAAATTCCTTTGATAGGCATTTTCAAAGTGTGTTGTTCCTCTTACTAAATATATTTGGCAAGAGAAGACTGTCATCTGGAAACAGTATATGAGGAGCCTCATTCAGTGGAACAATGTGCAAGTGTTTTCTGTCAAATTCATATTCTGCAACCTAAAAAGTAAGTATAAAATCAAAAAATTTTAAATCTTCCTTTCCTTTCCTCAAGAGATTTAGAAATCATGCAATGAATGAATACAGCCGTTTTACCATTCATTTGACATACAGCAAATTGCAACTCGCTTTGTGAATAAGTGGCTATTTGCAAGGCTGATGCAGCATATTCCAATCACATACTCATTCTGCACCAAACACACACTTTATTAAATGGTTATGGTGGCTATTGTTGTTTGAGGATAACCACATAACCCATTTTCTTAAATCTAACTCTAAGCTGCATTGAATCAGGGTGATGTCTCAGAATGCCACTGGGTAACCGAAAATAAGTCCCAGGCTCCTTCTGCTTATTATACACAGGCTTGAATATGTTCACTTGCACTGAAGAATCTCAAATGCTTTTTTAAAAGCCTAACAGCTTTTCTGGAGATAATTTGGAAATTCTTCAATAAGAAATCAATAATTTGATTTCTTCATTCAAGAAATCAAAATTAGTCCATATAGATGATCACCATTAAGTCAGTTAATCTGAGTGCTAGAATCAGGATCTTACTGAACATTTTCTTATGCCAGATCAACTGAACTATAGTTAGTTAGCAATAAGTTTTTGTTTGACAAATAGATGATAAAAACCAACTGAAGTTGTGGCAGAAGTGTCAAATACAGTCCTGAGGTTGAAAGTGGTCAAGGAACCAAATGATGAAGCCCCACCAGAAAGAAAGAAGTAAATAGTAGAGAACAAGAAATAAAATAAATCTTCACAAAAACACAGCAAGAGAAGAGAGAAGCAAGCAGATGATAAATGAGGCTGGGAGCATGGATGAGCTCTCCCCAAGACATTTACATAGTAACAGAAGATTGCCAAAGACAGAACTCCAAGGAGCACCAGAATCAAGAGCACAGGCTGAACAGACGGAGACCGAGGAGTGATCAGAAAGGTAGGAGGACAAGCTGGAGTGGTCTGTATCATCAAACCAAAGGCAGAGAACGTTTGGACACAAAGAGGATGCCAAGAGAGCAAGTGAGAAATTAGGGGAAGGGAGTCCATTGAATTTAACAGGAGAAATGATTGGTGACTTTGGCCAGAGGTGTTGGTGTAGTATGGTGAGGACAGAAATGAGACTGTAGTGGGTCAAGGAGTCCATGGTAGATAGAAAATGAAGAAAACAAGTGTGGACAATCCTTTTAAGAAGTTTCGTCTTAAGACATGGGAAGAAATGGAGAAAAGAGAAGAATCAACTGGAGGAGAACACGGGATGAGAAAGTCTTGTTAAGAGTAGAAAGGCTTAAGTGTCTTTAACTGTTGACAGGGAGGCACTAGTAGACAGGAAATGGTTAAAGACGGAGGAGAGAGAGGGAGAAAGAGAAAGAGAGAGAGAATGAGTGTTAGACCCAGAGATGGTAGAAGAGAGGCCGGAGCACAGATGTAGAATTACTCTCAGGGGGAGGGACACCTCTTCCATCCTTACAGGAGGAATGAGAGAGAAAGGTGCAGTTGCAGAGATATTTGTAGCATCTGGCAGCCAGAAATGTTATGCACTCCCACCTGATGACTTTTTTCTTCAGTGAAGTAGGAACTAAGGTGCCTTTTAGATCAGAGGGGTGAGGAGGAGCCAGAGGTATAATGAGAGTAGAGAAGGCTTGAAATAGTCACTCTGGAAACTGAGAAGGACCGAGTTGACTATGGAAACATGGAAGGATTCCTAAGTGCCATGGAAGATGGCCTCAGGTGGAGTTAGATGTCATGGATTTATGGTCGCACCAGTGGTGTGATTTTCTCCAGCAGTGCTCAGCTGTCTAGATGTAAGCAAAAAGCAGGAAGTTGGATCCATGCAAGAATGGGATGTTGGCACTTAAATTTGATGAAAGAGCAATGGAACAGAAATGTTAAAGATCCTGGTGAGAAAGAGATTAGAGTGATGGCCCACAGATTATAAGCTAGATAGAGAAGGGAAGATAAGAGAGAGCTGATATTATGTAGGAGAAATTAGTGGGTCAAGTGAGGAGAGGTCACTTGAGGTTAACCAACAGGTGTGTTGGGACTAACTGAAAGGGGTGAAGTTTAGGAGACTGTGGTAAGAATGGGTTGTGTGAACATAAGACGTCGGAGGTGATGGAGTTCTAAGAGTGGCAAGATCCAGAACAAGGCCATGGAGTGAGTGAATGACGGGGAATGTAGGCAAAGGTCATGGACAACTTGAAAGGCTAGGGGTGGTTTGCTGTCAACATAGATAGTGAGTTCACTGGATGATGGCAGGACTGGGGTGGACAGGAAACAATGGGCTGATGTTGGGAAAATGGAATAATTTAATCAGGCCCCCTCACCTGCCTGTCTGGTTGGGGGTGGTGCAGCTCATTCTTTGTAGGCAAATTGTGTGTGTGTGGGTGGAGTTAGTGCACATGCATGGCACTGCCACCTTGGCTGGCATCTACTGCCTCAGGCATCTGCCCTGCATGGCCATGCTCTCCAACCTATGGCTCCAAGGACCTTTTTGCCATTTACCTAGCTCATAGACCTGTGTGGGAGGGGTCTGGTGACCCTGCCTCACATTTGAAGGGTTTGTGACCCACTCTGTGAACAGGCTTGAGGGGTCTGTGAGCTCCAGACCCAGCCCGAGCTCAACAATTGGCCCAGTCGGCAGGATTATGGGCAGGTGAAAGAGCCCGACAGCTGACACTGACTGAGGGGGAGTGCCCAGGAAGCTAGAAGATGACAGAGGTGAGATTTAGAGAGTAGCATAGATGTGTTGTGGGGGTCTCAAAAGCACAGAGAGTGGGAAATGATCTGGAGAAAGAATGAAGAGCCGGGGGTGGGGGGGCCTGTCTTATCTCCCAACCTGACACCCTGCCGGTGGGAGAAGAAGCACCACCACTTGAGAGACACACAAGGGACAGGGGTTCCAGTTAGGTCAGGTCTGGTAAGGGACTGAGCGAGGATATAGGAAGAGTTACTGTGGGGAAGGGGTTAGGAACAGTCCAGTAGAAAGGGTATGTGAGCAGAAAGGAGAGGAAAGATAACTGGAAGGATTCACATATCATAGCAAATAGGGACCAAAGAAAACCGGGATATGTGGCATGGATGGTTTGGCTGGCTAAAAAGTTGTTAACAAAACCTACCCCAGCTTTCTTCTGGTGGGTGGGGAGAAGTGTTAGGGCTGGCTTTCCAGGTATCTAGACACCCCACAGATGAGCTCCAAGGTTACATGTGAGTAGCGTGTAGTTTGAAGCACGTGAAATTGCTACTATTCACTATTTTTGACCTGCAAAAATGACAGTGTAATGTGGTTCAACCTAGGAATATCTGCATTCTAAAGGAAATGATAATTCTTTAGGAGTGGCCACAGATTAATGAGCTACTACTTTCTGCTGACTTAAGATTCTGATACACCAATATGAGTGGAGGTGGTAGCCCTGGTCTCTAAAGTTACCAAAGCGGGGAGCACTCATCTCTAACACTGTATCAGGTTCTTGCATCCAGGGTGGTCGCTATTTCTTGACGACTGGAGCCCAGACATGAGAAAATGACCCAGCTGAGGATGTGGGACCAAAACAATAGGGCGATGTGGGATTTGAGGACAGAGGTGAAAAAAATGAGTAGGAGGAAAGCAACTGAAGGTGACAGGAGGCCGCAGGGAAAGAGATCAAAAGAAGAAAAGCAAAGAAGAAACAAAGGTAAAAGCTCAGAAAGTGCCTCATATCAGAAACAGCATCTCCTTTTCCCTAGGAGAGGAGGGGCCGCCTCCCGCAAAACCAATTACAGTGGCGGGAGAGAGAAGCCCTGGCTCACAATAAGGAGAGAAAAATGACTATAAAGCATTTTGCAAAAATAAAGAGTTATATAAAGTCCCAGTAATAATAAATCACCTTGCCTGAGGTATGAAAATCCTAAAATAACCCGAAAAATCATGGAGAGCAAGCTTCCAAAGGGTTTGTATGCTTGCTTTAAATCCCTCCCCACAACTTTTCCTTCTTTAAGAGCAAACCTCAATCAGGTT
Organism: Cynocephalus volans; assembly: GCF_027409185.1. Classification (NCBI taxonomy): domain Eukaryota; kingdom Metazoa; phylum Chordata; class Mammalia; order Dermoptera; family Cynocephalidae; genus Cynocephalus; species Cynocephalus volans. The sequence continues at coordinate 41,884,834 of NC_084478.1, read as the reverse complement.
TTAAGATAAAATGGGTCTAGCCCCTGTTTAAACCGGCCACCACCACCCTATTCCTGCCCCAGGATCCATCAGAAGAGGGCACAGACTCTGGGGGGAACCTTTTCCCGGAGTCTGGCATCTGCCTGCTTGAATACTGATGCATCTGTTTTATGAAGGTTTTCTTTTCTTCCTTTTGTTATATAAAAAGAGAGATTGGAAAAAAAAATTAGAAAAAGAAAATCTTCATTCCTGGAAAAAAAAAAAGAGAAAGAAAGAAAAATAGGTCTTTCTGAATTCTTCATACTGGAACTCTGTTCTTTATATATCTACTTGTTCCATTGTTAAATAAACCCACATATCTAAGGGTGACACATTCTCTTAACTAATGCCTTGTCAGGCCTGTGTGCCTCGCTAAAAATGGACCTCGATGACTGCTGTTTCCATTTTTTTCTAAGAAATAATTTGATTATTTTTATCCTGCTTCTCTCTATCATTACTCACAAGAAAATGGTTCTCTTTTTGCAAAAACTAGTTTTAAATAAGCCAAGTGCTCAAGCATATACAAGACAGAAATTAAAAAAAAAAAAAAAATCTAAGTCACACATATACTTACTGCCCTGTGAAAATTAGCTTAAAGTTTAAGGTAAATACTCTTCTGAAGTAAAACTGTTTTTTATTGAACCTCTTATGTTATTATGTGTATCCCTACATCTTACTTTGTGCAGACCTGAATATCCCCCAGAAAATGGATAATTAATAAAAGCGGGTGATATGAATCACCCAGGGACAATTTGAATTATTATCTGTAGATAATTCATTATGCACATATTTCTAGTGAGATCCTTAAATCAGCAGGGCTTCTTAATCAGAGACTTTCAAATTTTTTCTGTAATAACTGAAGACTTGACCCATAAATCAGCAAATAGGCCAGCAGGCTCGCCACATGCTCCACATTTCTTCCTGGAGAAAAAGACACTTAATTATCCTGAGGTCACAAAAGAAGGGAAAAATGGACATGAAAAGTTGTTGAGAGTTTTAGAGCAAAGTATAACTAATTTCAGCATTTTCTTAAAAGTGAGCTTATGGAAGACAATGAGAGCATTCGAAATTGAGTTAGGTGTTTTATAGAGAGAATGATGATTTAACTATTTACAGAAACAATATTGCCAACCAATCCTGCCACCCATTTCCAGTAAGATGATTGCCCCAAGTTTGAACCTTGTTTTGCATGTTATCAGTTTTGCAAATACAATTTCTAATATGGAAGACATGGGTAATGAGGCTGAATATAAGGATGAAAATATCTAGTCGCAGACTGGGAACATAGGACTTCTTATTTTAATCAATATAAGTGGTGTTAATAAATAGATCAAGTTTCTCTTCTATTTCTAGGATCTTTCTTTCCCTCCACTTCACTAGAACCTCTCAGTTACTACTCCGCCCTCTTCCTACCCTTCAGGTCTTCTCCTTCCAGGTGCCGCGCTGAGTCTACACTGCATTCAGGACCCTACGTTGATCTCATGGTGCAGTGTGAAGGTGAGAAACTCCATGGGTTCAAGTCCTAATGCTCATTAGCACTGTGCAGTGGATACCGTTGGTGTCCTGCTGGGCACCCTCTCCCTGGCTGGTGCACTCATCTCCTTGCTGCTGCAAGTATGGCCAGCTAACGACTCATAGCTGCCCCCTTTTCCAGGAAATTGCCTTCAAACAAATGGGAACCCCTTCTACTAGGAGATTAAGGCCCCCTCCCCTCCTAGGGGCAACCACTGACCAATGACTGACCAACACAGAGGTACAAAAGGCTAGCCATCTCAAGGGGGGACCAATTCTGTGGCACTCTTTGTGCTCCAGGGCCCACCTGGGATCAGGTCGAAGTCAACCTCTAGCCTAGACCATATTTTTGCTTAACTTTCTTCCCCTGCCGTATCCTGCTTCCCTCCTTCCCCTGCTCCTGACAGCACTTGCTCAATAAGCCCCTTGAACAAGAATGTCCTCTTCAGGCTCTGCTTCTAGGGAAGCCTGAAGCCTAAGATACACTGTGAGCCCGGACACTCATTTAACATATCTGTTAGTAGTCCTCTCACATGCAAAATAGGGATGATAATACACATCTCACAGGACTGTTGTATAGGTTCAATGAGAAAACTTGTATAAAAACCCTTGATCCACAAAATGCTATTCCAATTTAAAGAATTAGTATGACCTAATGTAAATGTAAGATGGTGTGTGTTACTCTTCTGTATTAGTCTGTTTTCTGTTGCTTATAACAGAATACCTGAAACTGGGTCATTTATAAAGAAACAGAATTTATTTCTTACACTTTTGGAGGCTGGGAAGTCCACCTAAGGGGGTGCATCTGGTTGAGGGTCTTCTTCTGGGTGGGAACTCTCTACAGGGCCCTGTGGCAACCAGGGTGTCACATGGCAAGAATGGCAAGAGCTGTAGAGTCACGTCAGCCTCCACTCTGATTTCAAAGGTTGTATGGAAGAGCCTGGGGGCCCACGAAGAGATCTGTCGCAGGGGTGGAGTCACCACAGACAGCCTCCACTAGAGCAATGCAGAGTGGACACGTGGGGTCGAAGTTGCAGCAGAGAACACCGACCAGGGCCATGCCTAGTGGAGGCCGTCTGCAGAGAATGTGTCCCTGCAACAAATTGCTTCCTGAGACCTCAGGCTTTTCCATTCATCCTTTGAAATCGGGGTAGAGGCTCCCAAGCTTCCACAGCTGTGGCATTCTGCGAGCCTGCAGACTTAACACCATGTGGATGCCACCAAAACTGCCAGCTTGCATCTTCCACAGCAGTAGGTCCAGCCACATCTGGGGCCAATTTAGCCATGACTGGAGCAGCTGGAGCAGCCAGAGTTGGGAGCAGCATCCCAAGGCAGCCCTGAGCGGTGAGCCCATGGAGGGCAACCCTGGCCTGCTCTCCGAATCCATTCTGTCCTCCTAGGCCTCTGGGCCTGTGGTGGGACGAGCAGCCCGCAAAGATCTCTGAAATGCCTTCAGGGCCTTCCTTCCATTCTCTTGATGATTCATCCCTTTTGTCCTGATCTCCTTAGCAGATGGTCGCTGGCCTGCACCCTTGGTTTCCTCTCCTGAACACACGTTTTCACTCTTTACGTGGCCAGACTGAGAATTTTCCAAGTTTTTACACTCTGCTTCCCTTTTAATTATAAATTTCAGCTGTATGTCATGCCTTTTCAGCCGTTACTTAGCGTAGGCTGTTACAAGTAGCCATGCAGCTGCCTGAAAGCTTTGCTGCTTAGAAATTTATTCTGCCAAATGCCCTGCTTCATCACTTTTAAATTCCACATTCCATAAAACGTTTGGGCATGGGTACAACCCAACCAAGTTCTTTGCCAGTTCATAACAAGGGGATGTTTTCTCCAGTTTCCAATAAGCTTTTCCTCATTTCTATCTGAGACCTCCTCAGAATAGTCTTTACTGTCTGTATTTCTATCAGCATTCTGGTTACCACCATTTAACAAATCTCTAAGAAGTTTCAAACTTTCCTTAGTCTTGTTGTCTTCTAAGCCCTCACCAGAATCTAGGCTTTTTCTAGCCTGTTTCTGCAAATTCTTCCAGCCTCTGTCCATCACCCAGTTCCAAAGCCACTTCCACATTTTCAGGTATTGGTTATTAGCAAAACCCTACTTCTCAGTACCAGTTTTCTGTATTATCTTCCCACAGATGGAGTGGAGGGGAGTGAACCTCCTTAATAAAATAGCTTCTTCATTGAGCTTCTGTGTCCCCTCTTACTTCACTAGTCTCTGTTTCTGGCTCTTACTCCTCTTCCCAGTCTCTAAATCCAGACAGCAAATGCAGCTAGGGAAAATCATAAGCCACTTGTTTCAGTTTCAGGCATGTGCTGAAGTTCTCCATATCCTCAGGACCTCCAGCTCTGACCTCTCTCTACAACTCCAGACTCACATTGCCTAGTGTCTATCTGACTAGACAGCCATGTGGCTATCTGACAGACATATTGCACTTAATATGACCAATCTTGATTCCCCTCCTCTCAGCACTGCTTTCCAAAGAGCAGCTCAAGTCAAAACTCTAGGCATGATTTATCTTTGATTCCTTTCTTTCTTTCACCCTTTATATCCAATCCATCAGTAAGCTCTGACAACTCTTCCTCCAATCTCCACTTCTCTCTGTCTCTTCTGACTCTTGGATTCTGGGATTATTACTCCCAGAATCCAAGAGTCACCTCTTACTTGAAGCACTGCACCCTGACAATCCACTCTCCTTTAAAATACCAAGATTATGTCACTGATTTGCTTAAAACCTTCAAACAACCTCTCACTGTTCTGAAAATGGGTGCTCTCTCTTTCTCTGTCTTGCCCTCCCTCTCTTTTCTCCTTTTTCCTGTCCCTTCTCTTCCCTTTCCCTTTCCTTCTCTCCCACCTGATACACACACACTCACGCCTACGTACTGTATCCCAGCCACATGGCCGCCTTCTTGTCCTTTGAACATGCCAAAATAGTTCTTGCTGCAGTGTCTTTGCATTTGCTACATCTTCAGTCAGGAATGCCCTTCCACAAACTTCCATGGCTGTCTTCTTTTTGTCATTCCAAGTTCATTTTGGTCTTCCCAATTTGAAATAGTCACCCAGACATACTCTGTCCCATCATTCTATTTTAGTTCTCTAAAAATCCCTTCTCAGACACTCTTGTTTACTTATCATTTGTGTCTTATCTGTCTTCCTCACCACTGTAATTTCCACGAGAGCAGGTATCTTGTCTGTTTTGTTTATGGCAGTATTCTGTAGGGCCTAAAATGGTGCCTGACACAAAGTAAACGATCATTAAATGCAGTTTTTAAATGACTAGCTTAATGGATGAATAAATGAATGAATGAATGGAGCACTGGACCAAAGCATGGGTTCTAGTGTAGCTATACCACTTGCTATCTGTGAGACCTTCGGCAAGTTAATTGACCCCTTCAAGGGCATTTTGGGTGGGGTGTGCTAGACTGGTGTTGACATGATTGAGGTAACTGGAGTTTTAGCCTCCCAGAGTCCACTGAGGCCTTAAAACCTTCTTCTCCTAAGTTCTAGACTCACTTTGCAATAAACATGGTAAAACTTAATCATGGGATTAGATGATCAACTGTTCTGCTTTGCCCAGAACTAAGGGTTTCCCAGCACGCAAGACTTCCAGTATTAAAACTGGAATAGTCCTAGGCAAACTGAGATATTTGGTCACCCTACTATGGAGTGTGGTAGGCTTGGAGCACCATAAAGGAACCTCGGTAGGAAAGAAGTGTTAGAGTGGCAACAGGGCATCATGCCAAATGGGAAAGTCCTTGGACAGGACTTGATCTTGCTGAGGTTTATTATTATTGTTATGGTTATTGTTGTTATTTTACTTTTGAGTTTGGAGAAAGTTTCAACGTACAGAAATCAGCAAGAAGAGTACAAAGAACTTGTATGTACTTACTCAGATTCAAAAATTTTTTAAATTTTTCCATATTTGCTTTATTATTCTCCCTGTCTCTTTTTTTTCTGGATGGTTTGAGAGTGGGCTATGTCTTTCTGCTTCTTAATCCCTGTATTAGTCCGTTTTCTGTTGCTTATCACAGAATACCTGAGACTGGGTAATGTATAAAGAAATAAATTTTATTTATTATTGTTTCGGACACAGGGAAGTCCAAGGTCCAGGGAGCACATCTGGTAATGGCTTTCTTCTTGGTAGAGAGTTCCATGGCAATCACATCATGAGGGCTGGGTGGGAGCATGCCAGTGTGCTCACTTGCTCTCCTTATAAAGCCCCTAGTGCCACTCCCATGATAACCACTCATCCATTAACCTATTACTCCATGAATAGATTAATCTATTCACGAGAGCATAATCCTCGCAATCCAATTACCTCTTAAAGGTTTCACCTTTCAACACTGTCACATTGGGAATCAAGCTCCCACATGAGCTTTGAAGGGGACAAACATTCAGACCATAGCCACCCCTTAATTAATATTCCAGTGTCTTAGTCAGTTTTGTGCTGCTGTAACAGAATACCACAGACCGGGGAATTTGTAATGAACAGAAATTTATTTCTCACAGTTCTGGAGGCTGGGAAGTTCAATTTCAAGGGCTGGCACCTGGTAAGGATCTTCTTGCTGTGTCATTCCATGGCAGAAGGTGGAAGGGCAAAAGAGGTTGAGAGAAAAGGGGGCCAACTTTTTCCTTTTATAAGGAACCCTTTCCTGCAATAACGGCATTAATCCATTAAAGAGGGCAGAGCCCTCATGACCTAATCACATCTTAAAGGTCTGACCTCTTAACACTGTTGTATTGGTGACTAAGTTTTCAACATATGAACTTTGGGGGACACAATCAAACTATAGCATCCAGTGTATATATCCTAAGAAAAAGGGTATTCTTTTTTTTTTCTTCCATTTTTTTTATTGTAGCAAAACATACAACGCAAGGATTGTCATTTTAAGCATTTTTAAACATACAATTGCATGGAGTTAATGACATTCATAATGCCGTGTAACCACTACCACTATATATTTCCAAGACTTTTTTATCATCCTAAACATAAACTCTGTGCCCATTAAGCAATAACTTTTCATCATTCTTCCTCCCTCCCCCTGTCCCCTGTTTCTGGTAACCTCTAATCTACTTCTGTCTCTGACTTTTTTTCTTTCTAATTTATTTTTTCTTAATTGATCCATTCTCTTACATGACCATAACACAGTTATCAAATTTAGGAAATTTAACATTGGTGCAATATTGTTATTTAATCAACAGTCCATATTCCAAATAAATCAATGGCCCAAATAATGTCTTTTGTAAAAAAAAGAAAAAGAAAATTTTCATTCCTGGATCCAGTCCAGTATCACATATTGCATTTAGTTTTCATCTGTCTTTAGTTCCTTTTCTTTGCTTTATGTGATATTGACATTTTTGTAGAGAACATGCCAATTATTTTATAGAATGTCTCTCAATTGGGATTTTTCTTATTTTTGGAATGAGAATAACAACATCCACCTCACACAATTAAACAAGATTAAATTCTAATCTTAATTTAAAGAATAAATGACAGCACTTGTGATATGCCTAGCATGTGACAAGAGCTCAATAAAAATGAATTAGGGTAACAGAGAAGAAAGAAAAAAGTGGATTTTGCAAGATACTTCTCTGTGGAAGGATTTCAGGTTTAAAAAATGTATAAAAGGGAACCACTGGAAATGAAGATAACACTATAGATTTGAGGCCTATATTTTATCGTTTATTACCTGCTTCATTTTTATTCACTTAATTATTAGCAAATATTTACTGAGTACTTAGACTGTGTCCAGAAACCCTCAGGCAAGTTTCTTCTCCCATCTCCACACTTACAGTTTTATCTGTAAATCGGGGTTATTTATATTTTCAAACACTTTTTGAGAAGATCAGATAAAAAGAATATATATTTTTAAAGCAGTCTCAAAACTAGAAAAGTCTATACAAATACAAGTTGTTGCTTATGTTCTTGATAATGGTATTCAGTGTCAGGACCATTCAGTGTGATTCTTATTAGTCATGTCGAACTTGAGAAGCAAGTGACCAAAAAACCCTTGATAAGGATGACAAAACCTATTTTTTAAAAATAGACTCAAGTACATGATGATTTCTAAGCTGAATTAAAGTTATGTTGTATTCCCATTGAACTAACCTTCATAAAAAACAGGGTGTGTGTATATGAGCGTAGGTTGGAAGCATAGCAGAACCACTTGACACTATGGAAATGTTGAAAGTCAAGGCAAAGCTAAAGATGAAGGATTTCTATTTGAGCATATGACCATCAAAGCTATATTTGGAATAGAGAGGATGACAGTCACTCAACAGCACTTGAACTGGGTTCAGTAAATGCTTTATAGACAATACTCTTTTAAGAGCCTTGTGGTGAACTTGCAGACTATACATCAATCTCTATAAGACCACACAGATATTTTTCCCTGGAACTCGAGGAAACTAATCATGTGGCTCTCTTTCCCTCCACCTATACCCAGAATCTGGAGCCAGAAAGACCTGGGTTCAAATTCCTATTTCCCAACTGACTGTGTGAATTTGAGAAATTTACTCTACTTGTCTAAGTGCAGTTTGTCATCTGTAGAATAATACATACTTCACAGAATTAAAATAAAGTAGTTCTGAAAGTGTGGTCATAGATCATCATCAGCAATATCACCTGGGCACTTGTTAGAGATGAAAATTCTTGGGTGCCACCCAAAACTTACTGAATCAAAAACTTTTTAAAAAAAATTTTATTTTATTTTGTCAATATACAATGTGGTTGATTACTGTGGCCCATCACCGAAACCTCCCTCCCTCCGCCCTCTCCCCCCCCCCCCAACAACCTCCTTTCTGTTTGCTTGTCATATCAGCTTCAAGGAGTTGCAATTGTTGTGTCTTCTTCCCTCCCCTTACCAAGTTATTTGTGTATTTATTTTTAGCTCCCACAAATAAGTGAAAACATGTGATATTTCTCTTTCTGTGCCTGACTTGTTTCACTTAATATAATTCTCTCTAGGTCCATCCATGTTGTTGCAAATGGCAGTATTTCATTCGTTTTTATAGCTGAGTAGTATTCCATTGTGTAGATGTACCACATTTTCTGTATCCACTCATCCGATGATGGACATTTGGGCTGGTTCCAACTCTTGGCTATTGTAAAGAGTGCTGCGATGAACATTGGGGAACAGGTATACCTTCGACTTGATGATTTCCATTCCTCTGGGTATATTCCCAGCAGTGGGATAGCTGGGTCATATGGTAGATCTATCTGCAATTGTTTGAGGAACCTCCATACCATTTTCCATAGAGGCTGCACCATTTTGCAGTCCCACCAACAATGGATGAGAGTTCCTTTTTCTCCGCAACCTTGCGAGCATTTATCATTCAGAGTCTTTTGGCTTTTAGCCATCCTAACTGGGGTGAGATGGTATCTCAGTGTGGTTTTGATTTGCATTTCCCGGATGCTGAGTGATGTTGAGCATTTTTTCATATGTCTGTTGGCCATTTGTATATCTTCCTTAGAGAAATGCCTACTTAGCTCTTTTGCCCATTTTTTAATTGGGTTGCTTGTTTTTTTCTTGTAAAGTTGTTTGAGTTCCTTGTATATTCTGGATATTAATCCTTTGTCAGATGTATATTTTGCAAAAATTTTCTCCCACTCTGTTGGTTGTCTTTTAACTCTGTTAATTGTTTCTTTTGCTGTGCAGAAGCTCTTTAGTTTGATATAATCCCATTTGTTTATTTTTCCTTTGGTTGCCCGTGCTTTTGGGGTCGTATTCATGAAGTCTGTGTCCAGTCCTACTTCCTGAAGTGTTTCTCCTATGTTTTCTTTAAGAAGTTTTATTGTTTCAGGGTGTATATTTAATTCTTTAATCCATTTTGAGTTGGCTTTCGTGTATGGTGAAAGGTATGGATCTAGTTTCATTCTCCTGCATATTGATATCCAGTTCTCCCAGCACCATTTGCTAAAGAGGCAGTCTCTTCCCCACTGTATAGGCTTGGTGCTTTTGTTAAAGATCAGATGGCTGTAGGTGTGTGGGTTGAGTTCTGGATTCTCTATTCTTGAATCAAAAACTTTTAGATGGGGCCCAGAAATCTTTATTTTAACAAGCCTTCCTGGTGATTTTATGCACAGTAAAGTTTGAGCATCACTGTTATAATGAATTAAATTATGCAATGTATGTAGATACTATGACACAGTGCCAGGTAGCCACATCACAGAATAATTGCACAATAAGTGCTTGTTACCTCCTCTGCCCACCTCCACATACCTCCCCACAACTTGTCCAACACACAAATTCATGTACACATACATGTGCACGCATAGACACACAGACACACTCAATCAATGATTGTTTGTAATTCTGTGCATGAGAGATAGCACTACTGTTTTGAAACTACATCCATTAAGAGCTGGAAGCATACCTATAACTTGATATAGTTCAACACGGCTAGTAATGCTACCATTCTAACATCTTGCCTTCATGATACAGGGAAAAAATGTCCATCGATAAATATTTAAGTATTTATCATGTATTCAATTCTGGTTGCTAGAGAAGATATTAGAAAAGCAGAAAAAAATGTTGCTTCCTTCAAAGAGCTTAGTGGGAGAAAATGAAATAAATTAATATTCATTCAATGCCTACTAGGTGCTAGGGACTGTTGCGGTAAGAAATTATCTTGATAAAATGGTAGACTGCAAGCACACGATCAGACAAGCTATTCTAGGGGATAAGAAACAGAAAGGCTTACATATCCAATTATAATACTCAAATTATATAATTTTAGTTGATTTAAAATATATAGTGAGAAGCAAAGTGAAAGAGATAAGCTGGGTTAACACATTTGGAATGGGGTACAAATGGATGGAGAAACCACACTACCTGAATCATGGGTTACACAAGTTTATACATCTTGTATCTCTCTGCCACATCAGCTGCTGCTGTCTATGTTAAGAATATGTGTTCTACTTACCTTATCATGTCTAATAGTCTCAAAATCTATTGCTTCTCTATTTTTACCTATTGTCTTTATTTATTTATTTCTCTTGTTCTCAATATAGTACAATTCAATATTCTTATATAATAAAGTGAACACACCTTTCAGGTACTATGTAGGAGATTTCCACATATCTTTTCATTTAATCCTCATATTTTATTTTGATGAGGTTAAAAAGACATTGATATATGCACTGAACAATTTGGGAATAGTACAAAGCAATATATTGTCAATCAATGGCTTGGTGGTATGTAAGGCCATGCTCTAGGGATTCCTGTAAGAAAAGCTGGGCTATTTCAGTGAGAGACTCATGGAAGAGTCATTTCTCCACCAGGTCTTAAGGAAAATGAGAGGATCTACCTGAAAGAGAGTAGGGGTATGGGCATTACCAGAAGAGCAAAGTGAGAAAATCTGAGGATCACTGACAGGAAAAAAAGATCCGTGTTTGGCTGCAAGAAAAGATACAGTCAGCTAGGAGAAGGCAGAGCTAATAGAAGGACAAGCCTGGAATACTAAAAAGAGAAAGTTGGACTTGCTCTTCTAAGCTAATGGTCTTCAAACACTTTTGATGATGCACTCCTATTAGTAAAATATTGGGTGCACACCCTCTGTCATAGACTGTATTACTACTCAAAATATTTGCTGATACTTCCTGTTTAAGCTAATACATCCCCACCCTGTTGATGTCAGCTTGACAAGAAGCACAAATAAGAAATAAGCTTTTCCTTTGTTAGGCACTGAGATTTACAGATTGCTTGTTATATCATAATTTAGCAGACAGTTTCCAGTTAGTGCTGTTTTCAAGGCTCTTAAGTAAGACCAGAGAAAAGAAGTCTTTGGATTGATAAGGAAAAACAAATATTTCTTCCCCCACAGTTGATATTTTTATGCAGAAAAATTAAGAGAGAATCTACAGGTAAATTATTAGAGCTAATAAGATAGGTTGGCAAGATTACTGAACACAAACTCAAAATATTAAAATCAGTAGTGCCATTTAAATTAGCAGCAGAGACAAATGTTTCTAGGAGTAAATCTAGCAAATGATGAGTAAATCCTTTATGGAAAAATTATAATAGAAAGACATTAAAGAAGACTTAAATGGAGAAGTACAGCATATTCTTGGTTTGGAAGACTCAGCCTTATAAAGATGTCAGTTCTTCTTAGTTGGATTCATACAGTGAATATTATTTCAATTGAAGACTCAATAAGGGTAACTGTGGAATTTGATAAGCTGATTCTAAAATTAAACAGAGGAGAGTAGGACCAAGAATAGCTGAAACACTCCTGAAAAAGAAAAATCAGGTAGAGAGACTTGACCTGTGAGATATCAAGGCTTCCTTAATGGCTATACTATTCAAGACAGTGTGCTATTGACAAAGCGATACATACACTTCACCAAAGAGGAAGTAAAATGATCATAGACATATGAGAAGATGCTGAATCTTATTAGTATTCAAAAAAATGCAAATTAAAGCCACAAGGTACCATTTTCCAAACACCAGATTGCAGAATTGGAAAGTCAGATAATAACAAGGGTTGACAAAAAATGTAAAAATAACATGTATTTTCATCTACTCTTGGTAAAAGCTCATTGATTTTAGAAAAGTAAACTTGATGTGCACATATCTACAACCTAGTAATTCCATCGCTAGGTACATACCCTAGCTAACTTCTTGCATATGTACCAGAAGATGTAGAAAGAGTGCTCACAGCAGCCTTATTTCTGAGAGCAAAACGCTAAAAACAACCAACTCATCATTACCAGTAAAAAGATAATTAGACTGAAGCATGTTCATACACTGCAATGCTATACAACAGTGGACATGAATGAGCTACCGCCTCATGAATCAACATGAACGAGTGTCAAAGACACAAAGTTCAGTTAGAAAGCCAAGTCATTGAAGAATGCATACAGTATGAATTCAATTTTCTGCCATTCTAATCAGGGAAAACTAAACAATGTTTAGAGATACATCCACATGTGGTTAAAAAAACCCAAAACACTATGAAGCAAATAAGCTAATTGTCAACACAATATCTAGGACAGTGATTACCTGGGAGTTAAGGGAAAAGGTCTCCGGGGAGCTTTTGAGGTAGTGGTAATGTTCTATTTGTGAAGCTGAATGGGAGGTCCATGAATTTGTATTATATTATTCTTTAATTTGCATGTGTACATTTACACCATTTGTGTGTATGATATACTTCACAATAAATTATTTTAAATTAAGAGACATAACTTTATATAGTCATGCACCCCATAATGATATTTCAGTCAAAAACAGACCACATATATGACAGTGGTCCTATAAGATTGTAATGGAGCTGAAAAATTCTCATCACCTAGTGATGTAGTAGCCATGGTAACGTCATAGGGCAAAGCATTACTCACGTTTGTGGTGATGCTGGTTTAAACAAACCTACTGCACTGCCAGTCATATAAAAGTACAACGCATGCAATTATGTACAATAAGGAAACAAAGCCACTCACTTTTGATATAAGGGGCTTTAGGTTACCAACTATTTCCATACTGATCTTATTAGTTTCTTCTTTTTTGAACATAAAGACCCAAAAAATTCTATTAATACAAGAATCATTGTATTTATTCAGTAATACTGTAAGAGCTATATTAAGTATAAATAAAATATTAAAAATTAAAAAACAACAATACATAATACTTGATTATGACTACATTACTGGGTGTATGCACTCACTGTACTATACTTTTTGCTATTAATTTAAGGTGTACTCTTTCTACCTATATATAAAAAAAAAATAGTTAACTGTGAAACAGCCTCAGGCAGGTCCTTTAGGAGGCGTTCCAGAAGAAGGCATTGTTACCATAGGATATGACAGCTCCATGCGTGTTATTGCCCCTGAAGACCTTCCAGTGGGACAAGACATGGAGGTGGAGGACAGTGATACTGCTGATCCTGGCCTTGTGTAGGCCTAGGCTAAGTGTGTGTTTGTGTCTCAGTTTTTAACAAAAAAAGTTTAAAAAGTAAAAAAAAAAAAAAATTCAAAACATAAAAGAACTTATAGAATAAGGATACAAAGGAAAAAAATATTGTATAGCTGTACAATGTGTTTGTGTTTTAAGCTAAGTGTTATTACAAAAGAGTCAAAAGTTTAAAAAATTAAAAGTTTATAAAGTAAAAAAGCTACAGTAAGCTAAGTTTAATTTATTATTGAAGAAAGAAAAATACTTTGCATAAATTTAGTGTAGCCTCAGTGTACAGTGTCTATAAAGTCTACAGAAGTGCACACTAATGTCTGAGGCCTTCACACTCACTCACCACTCACTCACTCACTCCTCACCCAGAGCAACTTCCAGTCCTGCAAGCTCCATGCATGGTAAGTGCCCTATACAGGTGTGCCATTTTTAAATTTTATATTGTAGTTTTATTGTACCTTTTCTATGTTTAGATATGTTTAGATACACAAATACATTGTTTTACAATTGCCAACAGTGTTCAGTACAGTAACAGGCTGTACAGGTTTGTGACCTGGGAGCAATAGGCTATACCTTATAGCCTGGGCATGCAGTAGGCTATACCATCTAGGTTTGTGAAAGTACACTCTATGATGTCTACACAACAATGAAGTCACCCAATGATGCATATCTCAGAACACATCCCTGTCCTTAAGCAATGCATGACTGTATATACATATACGTATCTATAGATAAGGATATAAATATATATATAGAGAGAAATTTTATACATAACTACTCGACTAATATGGAGAAATTATAAAAACACATAAAAGCAGACATTTTAAAGGGATGAAGTAAACAAATATTCTTTTGATTTTGTTTGTGGTTCCAAAAAAACCCCATGTCTACTATTGAATAGTAAAAGTTTGTCTTCATGTTTTGTATATTTAGCTTTTAATGAATTGTTAATCATGAAGGCTTCATGTTGTCATTAGCTAATTTTTTGAAGGTTAACATACACTCAGGATAATGTACATTGTGAATGATCATGGGTACCTATTGTTTAGATGATCTTCCTTAATAATTTAAATTTTTTATAACTTCTTGTTACATTTGATAAGATTGCCACTATTTTCCCCCCATAATATGGCTGATGAAGACCTAGTTCTAGGTGTAGGAGGAGAGTCACCTTCTCTATGTATTTGTATTAGACTTGGAGTTCTCATGTATCTGAGATTTCTTTGTAGATATTGCTTGGGCCCTTATTAGTGTTTCAGTACTTCATTTAAACTTAATATAATCTGTAAATCTTCTCAACTAGGCTCATAAAAATTTAATTTTTTCTATTATTTACTGCTGTATAACTACCCAAAGTATAGAAGCTTACAACAATAATTTATCAGTATTATTACTATTAAAAATTAAAATTTTGTGGGTCAGGAATTTGGACAGGGCATAGTGGGAACAACTCATCTCTGCCCTATGATGTTTAGGATGACTTGATTGTCAGGATGAGATGACCTGATTGTCTGGGGGATGAATAATGGGGCTGGCCAGGAATATCTCCCTCCACACAGCCTCTCCACTTGGCTAGCTTGGGCTTCCTCACAGCATGGTTGTTCAAGCTTCTAAAAGGCCAGTGCAGAAGCTGTTAGTCTTTTTTAAAGGCTAAAGCCATAACTAGCGTAGTGTCAATTTCACCATTATCTGTGGGGCAAGTAAATCACTTAGGCCAGCCAAGATTAAAGCAGGAGGGCAATTAGACTCTACACCTCAGGAGTAGAAAAAGAATTTGCAGTTAGATTTAATGGACCACAGAAATATATCACTAAAAGCAAGTCATTAAACGCCCCCCCCTCACTGTAGAACTCAAAATCTTCCCCCAGAAGTGGGATGTGAAGTGTTACACTGATCCAATAAAGAAATCAATATCAATCAGTTACTAAATATTAGCAAAGCTTATCTCCTTTCTTTTTTGATAAAAATAAATATAATTAGAATCTCCCACATCCTTGTGGGGACATCCACTCTTTTCTAAGTATAGGCAGGTATTATGGATGTTTGAAGGAGACTATGATCACATTGAACTGAAACGTGTGAATTGCTGATTTACTATAGCTTCACAACCCATGCAGCTGGGTTGCAGACACTTAAACATTTGAAGTAAATGTTCTCAATTGGCTTCCAAATGCTAGTCTCTTGTTTTCATCACACGGTGGTGTGGCTTAAAGTGCTGGACTGGCTGCTAGGTGCAGCTTTAGCAGTCCTGCTGCACGCTCTGACAGGTGGATGGGTTACTTTGAGAAGCCAGAGACCCCACAGCTGCTAATAGTAATTATACTTGTCAGCAATGCATTCCCCTCAGGAAACTCCTGCTGCTTCACTGAGGCTAATTGCCAATAGGCAGTGCAATTTCCTAGAAGAGGAGGGGACGTAAACCCGCAGGGAGTAGACAGAACAGCTGTGTGAGCTCAGAAAAACCAGATGTGGCCACATGCCATTAAAGTGTAGCTGAGGGCTGCTGAATTTATTCAACCCAGTCCTAGGAACAGAAGAAAATAAAGAATTTGGTGAGGTAGGCCAAACTCCTCTGCATTTTTTACCAACTTTGTAAAAGAAATATGAACACACCTTGCTTGACTTCCAACTTAAAACAACAACACACTGTATTTTGAAAATACATTTCTTAACTTATATAGGACTTGGGGTTTAAAGAATTTCCCCATAGCTAGCTTCATTTGCTTCTTCATTCAGCCAATACATATGTACCTATTATGTGTCTGGATCTAGGCCTGCACTTAGGGTACAAGATGAGGTGCTGTCTGTCTGGTGGGAGCCAGATCATATATAGAGTCTTTATTTTAGTCATCTAGGGCTACTATAACAAAATATCGTAGACTGGGTGGCTTATAAACAACAGAAATTTATTTCTAACAGAATTGGAGGTTGGAAGTCTGAGATCAGGGTGTTTGCATGGTTGGGTCCTGGTGAGGGGCCTCTTCTGGGTTGTAAATTGCTAACTTCTCATTGTACCCTCACATGGCAGAGAGTAGGGAGGGCAAGAAAGCTCTCTTGTGACTCTTATAAGGGCACTAATTTCATTCATAAGGGCTCCACTCTCATTACCTTGTCTAATCCTAATTACCTTCCAAAGGCCCCACCTCCTAATACCATTATATTGGGTGGTAAGATTTCAACATATGAATTTTGGTGGGACACACACATTCACTCTACAATATTCCACCCCTGGTCCCCCAAAATTCATGTTCTTCTCTCATGTAAAATACATTCATTCCATCCCAACAGCCCTAAGAGTCTTAACTCATTCTAGCATCACCTCTAAAGTCTAAAATCCAAAGTCTCATCTAAATAACATCTAAATCAAATATGTGTGAGACTCAAGGTATGATTTGTCTTGAGACAAAATTTCTCTCCAGCTGTGAACTTGTGAAACCAAACAAGTTATGTACTTTTCCAAAATGCAATGGTGGGACAAGCATAGGATAGACATTCCCATTTTAAAAGGGAGAAATAAGAAAGGAGAAAGTGGTGGCAGGTCATAAGCAAGTTCAAAACCTAACAAGGCAAGCTCCATACTATTTTGAGGCTCAGTGATAATCCTCTTTGGCTTGATGCTTTGCCTTCCAAGCACACTCGGGTGGATGTCTTGCCTTCTGGACCCACTGGGGCTGCAGTCCTACCTCTGTGGCTCTGAGCAGGGGCTAGAGTCTGGCCTGTTGAAAGCAAGGTAACAGTCCTTCCTTTTGAAACTGAGGATGCCACCCTGATGATCTCTGAATTACCTTAAAGGTCATTTCCCTTGCCTTGAACAATAGAGCAGATTTGCATCTACATAGCTCTGTGATCCTGTTCTGTCAAATTCAAGAAGTCTGGCAGCCTTCCTTCATTCCTTTCTATCTCTTTCCTCTTTGGTTCAAACTGGCAGTTGCTGGGGTGGCTGATTGAGTCCAGAGTTTACATCTATACTAATCTACTTATCAAATGGTCATTTGGCCATGCCCTTAGTGTTTTCGTATCTTTGCAATATGGATAAATTGAGAATTTTCCAAATCTTTAAGTTCTGCTTCATTTTTGCTTAATGATTTTGTATTTAAGTCATTTCTTTCTACTTGCATTTTACTATAAGCAATCAGGGGGAGCCAACCCACACCTTCAACACTGCCTAGAAATTGTTTCAGCTAAATATATCTAATTTCTTCACTCACAAGTTCTACTTTCCGTGAAACACTAGAACATCAACATAGTTCAGCCAAGCACCACTTTATAGCAAGGATCTCCTTTCCTCCAGTTTCCAATAACGTGTTCCTCCTTTTCATCTGAGACCTCAACAGAATGCCCTTTATCATCTCTACTTCTACCAACATTCTGTTCATACTTAGATATTCTCTAAGAAGACTGAGGGTTTCTCTACATCTCTCCTCTTTTCTTTGTGAGCCCTCCCCAAAATCTTTAAAAATATGTTCATGGCAATCAAGGCTTTTTTTAGTGTGTACCTCAAAACTTCCAGCCTCTACCCATTACCTAGTTCCAAAATCACTTCTACATTTTTTGGTTTTTTGGTCTCAGAGGTTTTATTTTTAGAGAAAATAGAACAGGGAAGTGAGTAACTGTGTAACACCATTTTCTCTTCCTTTGTCACCAGAGAGAACACTTCACTGGTGTTAGTGCATCATCTTTCACTTTTATTATTATTTTTTAAAATTTATCAATATACAATGTAGATGACTTTTGTGTCCCTTTACCAATTCCTCCTTTCTCCCCCAACATCTCCCCAGTCCCCCACCATCAACATCATATCTGTTCAATTATCTTAACAAGTTCAATGAATTACTGTGATTGCTGTGTATTTTCCCCCCAGTTTATTTGTATATTTATTTATTTATTTTTAATAGTTCCCACATATAAGTGAGAACATCTGGTATTTTTCTTTCTCTGCCTGGCTTATTCCACTTAATATAATTTTCTCTAAGTCCATTCATGTTGCTGTGAATGGTACATTTTTAAGAATTTGTTACAGCAGCACCCCCACTTCTTGGTACCAACTTTCTTAGTCAGTTTGAGATGTTATAACAAACTATCATATACTGATGGCTTATAAAGAAAAGAAATTTATTTCTTGTAGTCCTGGAGGCTAGAAAGTCCAAGATCAAGGTACTGGCAGATTCAGTGTCTGGTGAAGTCCTGCTTTCTAGTTTATGGATGGCCATGTTCTCATTGGGTCCTCACATGGCAGAAGGGGAAGGGAGGTCTCTAGGGTCTCTTTTATAAGGAGACTAATCCCATTTATGAGGACTCCACCCTCACGACCTAAGAAAACATAGGGGAAACACTCCAGGAAGTAGGAGTGGGTACAGACTTTATGAACATGACCCCAAAAGCACAGACAACCGAAAGAAAAATAAACAAATGAGATTATATCAAACTGAAAAGCTTCTGCAAAAAAAAAAAAAACTAACAGAGCAAAAAGACATCCAACAGAGTGGGAGAAAGTATTTGCAAAATATACATGCAACAAAGGATTAATAACCAGAATATACAAGGAACTTCAAACAACTTAACAACAAAAAACCAAGTAACCCAATTAAAAAATGGGTAAAGGAGCTGAATAGGCATTTCTCAAAGGAAGATATACAAATGGCCAACAGATACACAAAAAAATGCTCAACATCACTCAGCACTTGGGAAATGCAAGTCAAAACCACTATGAGATACCATCTCACTCCAGTTAGGATGGCTAATATCCAAAAGACTGAGAATGACAAATGCTGGTGAGGATGCAGAGAAAAAGGAACCTTCCTGTACTGTTGGTGGAACTGCAAAATGGTGCACCCTTTAGGGAAAATGGTATGGAGGTTCCTCAAACAACTACAGATAGATCTACCATATGACCCAGCTATTCCACTGCTGGGTATATACCCAGAGGAATGGAAATCATCACATCGAAGGGATACCTGTACTCCCATGTTTATTGCAGCACTATTCACGATAGCTCAGAGGTGGAACCAGCCTAAAGGCCCATCATCCAATGAGTGGATAAGGAAAATGTGTTATATCTACACAATGGAATACTACTCTGCTATAAAAAAAATGAAATACTACCATTCGCAGCAACATGGATGGACTTAGAGAAAATTATATTAAGTGAAATAAGCCAGACACAGAAAGAGAAATACTGCATGTTCTCACTTATTCATGGGAGCTGATAAAAATAAATAAGTAAATAAACAAACAAAAGGAGGGTGGGGAAAGAAAGAAAAAAGTCAGTCTTTTTGCTATGTAGATTAAAAGGGTACAAAGGTAAAAGCAAGAACACCCATAAAAGGCAATTACAGGAGAGAGATGGGACAAAATGAGGAACTAGAGGTGCGCAGGGCACATTCCTCCCACAGAAAAGGACCAGAACAACGAGCAGACAGATTGTTGGGAGCATAAATAAATATTGTTGGGAGCATCTTCAGGAGAGCGTTGGTGTGCAGCAGGAGACTGGTGAGATCCCTGTGGAGCACGAAAGCCCAGGATGGCAGCATAGACAGGAGAGAGAAGCACACAGCCTCAGCACCATATCTCTGACACAGGGATCGGTGAAGGAAGAATTTTCCCTTGTGGCAAAAAGGTAGGCAGAGGACCAACAACAAATCCATCCTCACCACAGAGGTCTGCAGGTCTTTTGGCAGGACAATCCCAGAGCCAAGTGTGGGGAGCACCCTAGAATATACAAATTGCATCACTCTAGAACACTAGCACAAACTGCAACCCTCATCCTCCACCCTTGGGACCCAAGCTGATGAAGGAAGGCATCATCTTGAAACCAGAGCCATTACAGGAGCATGCCCTGCCCTGGGGTGAGTAACCACTGCACTTCCCCAACCTTAATGTTCTGCCTTCCCCCTAGCACACTCATAGGAGAGGCTACAATGCCCTGATCTCAGCAGCTTGAAGCCTGGGCTCATAGCAGCTGTGACTCTAGTTCTGCAGTCTGGAAAGCTAAGCTAGTTCTGCTGAACTGATGCACCCCCACATCCCTGGCCAGAGATTAGACAGGCAGACCCTCCTTAGGCGGACCACCCCACATTCCTCCCCCTACCCCACAGCCCTGCCACCTGACTGAGTTGTGTGTACCTGAGCTCCCAACCCCAAAAAACAGGTCATGGGGCTCTACCATAAGGAATGCACCCTTGGGTCAGTGGAAATAAAATGCATCTGCCTCTCCCAGAGAAACAGCCAGGTAGTTCTGTCCTGAACAATCCCATCTAGCAGCTTTGCCAATCGTCTCAGAAGTGGCTGCACTGGCCCTTCCACTGCAGGCCTACGTAGTTGTCAGCCCACCACCCAGAATTAGCTAGACAGGTCACTTCACTGCAGGCCTGCCTAGCAGCCCTGACCACCACCCAGGAAGCACTAGACAGGCCCTCTCACTGCAGCCCTGCCTAGTGGCCTAACCCACCTCCTGAGAAGTGACTCAGCAGTTCCACCCTTGGCAGTCCACCTTTTGAACCACAGAGGAAAGCACCACCTTGCATCGGGCCCCAAGAACTGGCACAGCAGAAGAGCCACCAGCACACTTGCAATCAGCTAGCTGAGACCAAAGCATACCCACACTCCTGGCTCAGAGAAACAGATCAGCTGTCACACCCCTGGTAGACCCACCCCTGGCGAGAGAATCAGAACGGTAACCCTGCCACTGGCAAACCAGTCCCAGAGACCATGACATGCCATACACTCACACCCCTGGCCTGAAAATCAAGCCAGCAACTACATCTCCAATGAGCCAGCTTCTGAGACAACTGACCCATAGGGTGCATGTGCACACCCCAAGCCTGTGAACTAACCCAGCAATACCTCCTCTGACAAAGCTGTGCAACTGCTGCCACAAGCCTCCAAAGCACAGGTCGCTGAGTCACTTGCAAATATAGCAAAAGTGGATTATAGTAGAAGAAACTCTACAAAGTCTACACTACTGCATCCATCCAGAACAAAGCCATTGCACTCTACCCAACTGACACCCTAGGATGCATTTGCAGGTGAAAGACTTTTCCCAGGCAAGCTACTCTACAAAACTCAAAAAAGGGACTGTTCCACCAGATGCACAGATATCAATGCAGGGAAACAAAAAACATGATGAAACAAGGTAACACGACACCACCAATAAAACAAAATAATGCTCTAGTAACTGAAATTGCCAACTTGCCAGAAAAGGAATTCAAATCAATGATCTTAAGGAAACTCACCAAAATACAAGAGAATGCAGACATCTAGTTCAATGAAATCAGAAAATCAATTCACGATCTGAATGAGAAATTCAACAAAGAAATAGATATCACTAAAAAAAAATCAAACAGAAATCTTGAAATTAAGCAACATGCTCCTGAATGACCTATGGGTCCAAGAAGAAATTAAACAGGATATCAAAAAATTTCGTGAAAACAATGAAAACAGAGACAACTCCATCCAGATTGGAAAAGACAAAGTCAAACTGTTCCTGTTTGCAGGTGACATGAACCTATATATAGAAAAACCTAAAGATTCTAGAAAAAAATTCTTAGAGCTGATTAACAATTTCAGTAAAGTTGCAGGATGCAAAATCAACACACAAAAACCAGTAGCATTTTAATACTCCTTCAACAAACTAGCAGAAAAATAAATCAAGAAAGCTAGCCCCTTTACAACAGTCACCAAAAAAACAAAATACCTAGGAATAAATTTAACCAAGGAGGTGGAAGATCTCTATGATGAGAACTACAAATCACAGCTGAAAGAAATTAAAGAGGACAGAAAAAAGTAGAAAGACATTCCATGCTCTTGGATTAGAAGAATCAACATAGTGAAAATGTCCACACTATCCAAAGTGATCTGAAGATTCAGTGAAAGCCCTATCAAAATACCAATGATATTCTTCACAGAAATAGAAAAACAATCCTAACATTCATATGGAACAACAAAAGACCCCAATAGCCAAAGCTATCTTGAGCCAAATAAATAAATAAATAAATAAATAAAGCCAGAAGCATAGCACTACCTGATTTCAAATTATACTACAAAGCTATAGTAACCAAAACAATATGGTACTGGCATAAAAACAGATACATGGACCAATGGAACAGAATAGAGAATCTAGAAATTAATCCATGTACTTGCAACCAACTAATCTTCAACAAAGGTGCCAAGAACATACACTGAGGAAAGGATAGTCTCTTCAATAAATGGTGCTGGGAAAACTAGACATCCATATGTAGAAGAATGAAACTAGACCTGTACATTTCGCCATATACCCAAATCAACTAAAAATGGATTAAAGACCTAAATATAATGCCTGAAACTATAAAACTCATAGAAGAAAACAGAGGGAAAACACTTCAGAATGTAGGACTGGGCAAAGACTTTATGAATAAGACCTCAAAAGAACAAGCAACAAAAGAAAAAATAAACAAATGGGATTATATCAAACTAAAAAGCTTCTACACAACAAAGGAAACAATCAATAGAGCAAAAAGACAACCTGCAGAATAGGAGAAAATGTTTGCAACCTATGCATCCAACAAGGGATTAATATCCAGAATATACAAGAAACTCAAACAACTTAATAGTAAAAAACAAATAATCTGATTAAAAAATGGACAAAGGAGGTGAATAGACATTTCTCAAAAGAAGACATACAAATGGCCAACAGGTATGTGAAAACATGCTCAACATCACTAATCGTCAGAGAAATATAAATCAAAACCATACTGAGATATTGTTTCACCCCAGTTAGACTGGTTACTATCAAAAAGACAGACAATAACAAATGCTGGTGAGGATACAGAGAAAGGGGAACCCTTCTACATTGTTGGTGCGACTATGAATTACTGCAGCCATTATAGAAAACAGTATGGAGGTTTCTCAAACAACTACAGATAGAACTACCATATGACCGAGAAATCCCACATCTGGGTATATACCCAAAGGAATGGAAATCATCATGGCAGAGGGATACCTGCACTCCCATGTTCATCACAGCTCTATTTACAATAGCCAAGAGTTGTAACCACCTAAATATCCATCGACAGACGACTAGATAAGGAAAATGTGGTATATCTACGCAATAGAATACCATTCTGCCATAAAAAAAGAATAAAATTCTGCCATTTGCAGCAACATGGATGACCTGGGAGAAAATTATGATAAGTTGTGTAAGCCAGGCACAGAAAGAGAAACACCACATGTCCTCACTCACAAGTGGGAGCTAAAAAAGAAAGAAAGAAAGAAAGAAAAAGAAACAATAATCATACTTGTAAGTTGAACTTTCAGAAAGAGATAATGGAACTGTGGTTACTGTGGGAAAGAGGGAGGGGCAAAGTAAGAAATTGGTTAAATGGACACAAAACAGCTAGTTAGAGAAAATAAATTCTATTGATGTACAGTCAAGCTAGGCATCTATGATTAGTATTAATTTACTGCATGTTATCAAATGGCAGAAGAGAGGAGATCGAATGTCCTCAACACAGAAATGGTTACATTTTGTAATGATGAACGTGCTAATTGTCCTGATCTGATCATCCACATTGCACACAGGTATTGATATTCAACTCCCTACCCCACAAATATGTATATTCCATTACATTTCAATTAAAAAAAAAAGAAAAGAAAAAAGGGTTTTAAGAAAAAAATAAAAGCAACGCACTTGAACTGCATATCTGTAAAAGTGTTCTGATAGTTCTCCTAGCTCCTGCCTCATGTTACAGACGTGGGGAAATTCCTCAAACAAGATATGGCTTCTCTTATAAGACCTATACAATCTGGAAATGACACAGGCCTATAATCAGCAAAGTAGAGTGAGGCTTGGGCCAGTTACTGCCCACAACCTGAACCATCAGTGCAGCCATCCCAATCTTGAAAAACACACAAAACATTGCCATTACAAATAATCAGTATGGCAGAACAGAAACTCACTTCAAAATGTGTCAGCTTTTCTGAGAAATTCATTAAAAAACAAAGAACATGCCAAAAAATTAAGTCTTATTATTATTCAGGTATGGCAAAGCCAACAGATCAGGAGACAATTGCCATTGAAAAGATAGTTTGTTATTCACAGTTCCCAAAAAGAAGGGAGCATGCCATGTCATGCAGGGCCACATGCGGAAGCACCAGGATCAGTTAGGAGATAAATGTAGGCAAAAGTCTTTATTGTGGCTTCCACAGGAAGGAGTGAGTGAGGCAGGACAAGCAGGTTTAGGATTGGCTAGTTTGGACAATTTCCAACTAGTGGGCTCTGGAGGGTAGGGGCTGACCTGAGTTGTCCAGTACCTGGCCCTGGGGTAATCAGGGCAGTGAATGTTGGCCTCTGATTTAAGAGTCAGATAGAGAAGAGAGGGTTAGTATGGATGGGTTAGTTTGCATATGAAAGGCAAGTTGTTTGCTATCTCTAGGAATTAGCTAATCTTGGGAGGGGCATGCCCTCTGATTCCTGGTCCATAAGGCTCCAGATGCCAGAGCATGAAGCACAGAAAAAATTTTAAAAGTATAGTACACAAGCCTTGGTTAGGAACCATACTGATGCATTAAAGAAGTTTCTACATCTGTGAATCTCAATAGTGGAATGGTCGGGTTTTGGGAAAATGGTCAGGGCCCCTCAGATGTTCAGAATCTTGCCGAGCATTTGCTGTGAATAGGTTGTGCGTGGGCGGAGTTAGTGCACCTGCGCGGCATCGCCAACTTGGCTGGGGACTGCCTTGGGTGGCCGCTGCACATGCAGCCATGCCTTTCCAACCTGCGGCTTCCAAGGACCTGTTTGCTGGTTACCTAGCTAATAGACCTGTGTGTGAAGGGTCTAGTGACCCAGCCTGGCATGCGAGGGGTCTGTGACCCAGTCTGGAATGGGCTTGAGGGGTCTGTGAGCTCCAGACCCAGCCCTAGCTCGACAATTGGCCCAGTTGGTGCAGGATTACCAGCAGGTAAAAGAGCCCGACGGCTGGCGTAGTCGTGTAGCTTTGCAATTGGCGACATCGGCAGGATTCCGACAAGAGCCCCAGCTCTACAATTGGTGTAGTCAGCAGGATTACAGGCAGGTAAAAGAGCTTGACAACTGGCATAGTCGAGTAGCCCAACATGAGGACACTGTCCAGTTCTGACCACCCAAAGCACAGGCCTCAAAACTACTATCAGTCAAAGTGTCCATTTGATACATTGATTTTTTTTTTCAAAGAAATCTGGCTTATTTTTCTTCATTAAGATCTGAGCTTGCACTATTATGACATTTCTCAACATCCTTTTGTAATTTCTTGCCCCTTTTTCTGTTCCTGTACTGGACTCTAATTTCCATGGGGCAAGAACAGTGACTGTTCTAGTCCCCTTTGCATCTCTAGATGCACACGATGCCAATTAATGCTTAAATATTTGTTAAAGAATTGAACTAATGAATTAATCCCGGAAATAGGACATCTGGAGAAAATATGTGAGTACAGGTAAATAATTTTCTCCCCCATTGTTTATGATTCTTGAAATTTTACCATCCAAATTTAAAATGGAAGAAAACTGTTCCCTAAAATTAATGTTGACTTCCTTCTCTGGGTCAGGACTAATTTTTTTGGCAGACTTATGGATATATAATTTACATACTATAAAGTTTAACTATTTAAAGTATACTAATTCAATAGTGCAACAATAAAATCGAATTTTAGTACATTTAATCACCTGAAAAGGAAACCTTGTACCCATTAGTAGTCACTCCCCACAACTTGCTGCAGGCTCCTTCACCCACCCAGCCTCTGACAACGACTGATTTATACACTGTCTCTATGGATCTGCCTATTCTGGATACTTCATATAAATGGAATCATACACTATGTGGTCTTCTATGACTGGCTGCTTTCACTTAGCATGATATTTTCCTGATCCATTCATATTGCATCATGGATCAGAACTTCATTCCTTTTTATGGCTGAATAGTATTCTATTGCATGTATATACCACATTTTGTTTATCTGTTTATCTGCTGATGGGCATTTGGGTTGTTTCCACCTTTTGGCTACTGTGAATAATGTTTTATGAACATTTGTGTACAAGCTTGTGTTTGAACACCTGTTTTCAGTCCTTTTTGGTGTACACTTACATGTGAAATTGTTTAGTTATACGGTAATTCTATGTTTAACTTTTTGAGGAACCACCAAACTGTTTTCTATAGTGGTTACATCATCTTACATTCCCACCAGTAACATACGAGCATTCCCAATTCATGCACTGCCTTTTTTTAACTGATTTCTTCCCCAACCTTTTCCTCAATATCATGGGAATATATATATATTTATAGTAAAGAAGTAAAGAATAAAGAAGTAAAAGATATATATCCTTTACTTCTTCTCCTGGATTTCTCTTACTAACTTTTCTCTAATGCACCTTCCTGCCCTCTATTTTTCTTAAAATGTAGTCATAGAAAATGTCTACATGAAAGGAGAGGAGACAGAGAGAGATGTAAGGAAGCAGAAAAATGCTGGTGCTGGGACCACAACAACTTTATCCTTTGCCCACTGTGGTGACGTTCTTAGTTTGGGTTCCTTCAAAAACAAAGTTTGAGATAGGGGTGCAGGTCATTTATTTAAGAGGGGGTCCCAGGATGTAGGAGCAAAGGAGGAGTGAGACAGGAAAAGAGAAGCCGGTATAAGGCTGCTTGCAGGGACTCGATTCCACTAAGGCCGCTGAGCAGCCTGCAAAAGACTTTGCAGAATTGTTTGCGTGGCAGGCTGGAGTATTTATTTACTGGCTCTTTTCCCCCATTGCTTGAGGGTGGCCCCCAGGAAAGATAAGTTATGGGCTGTGCTTTAGTGTGGGTTCCTCATGTTCCTGGCACTGGGGAAGGGCCTGGGGCAGAAGTGAAAGGTTAATCAGTACTGTCCCCCACAGCGGCACAACCTGGACAATGAAAGCATCTGCTACATGCCCCCTGTCACCTACTATGGGATTCTTTTAAAGTTATTTTTGCTGATGTGTAATTTATAATGCAATAAAATGTGCAGATCATAAGAGGTCATATTGACGAATTTTGACAAATGTTAATACACATAAATACACCACCCTATCTGAGATATGGGACATTTTCATTACCCCAAAAAGTCCCTTGTGCTCCTCGTAGCCAATCCCTACCCACGCCTAACCTACCACGACCCTAGTCAACCATCATTCTGATTTCTATCACCACAGATTAGGTTAGACTGTTTTAGAACTTCATATAAATGGATTGGTACCATATGTACTCTTGATTTTGGCTTCTTTTGCTCAACAAAACATTCTTGAGATTCATCCACAATATTGCATGATAAGTAGCTTGTCCCTTTTTGTTGCCGAGAAGTTTTCCATTGGATAAATACACCGCAATTTGTTTATCCGTTCAACTATTGATGAAAATTTGGGTTATTGCCAGTTTGGGGATATTAGGAGGAAAATTTATGAACATTCTTATGTAAATTTTTTCTGTAGATATAAAATAATAAGTCTCTCTTTTTTTTAAAGTCTCTTTGCATGTGTGGAGTTGTCTCATTATATAGTCTTTTCTTTGCTTCTAAATCTTGGTTGAAGGTGGAGAGAGGAACCAGAGAGAGGCAAAGGAGAAAGTCAGGCTCTGCTCTGTTTCCCAAATGGTCTGTCACATTCCGTGGCCAAGCAGGATATTTTGTTAGAGAAAATGTATTTAATACATATGTTTAATGTTGTTGTATAAGAAGTAGCCGTAATACTTTTTTGAAAATCTGCCCTTTGTTGTCAAAAAATAGAAGCAACAGACAGCCCTAAGTCCTACTATATCTTTAATATACACTCCAGGTACACAGGGCTTTCACTTTCTACTTTCCCCATTTCTGTAAAATTTGAATTTCTTATGAGTATGCATTATCTTATAATCAGAAAAACAATAAAGAGTTTTAAAGTCTGTTCAACGTGGGTGAGTCTCTAAGAACATGTCTCCTCTCCCTCAAAATCACCATCATGAAAGAATGTAATAATAATCAAACACCATATATACACTTATGTATATATGTATATAACATGCATGTATAATATATATATGTGTGAGTACAGAGAAAATATTATAAATTTAACAGAAAAAGTCCTAAACAGCCTGGAGCTGAGAATAAAGCATCAAACTACTCTCCTCTACAAGAAAGAGCTAAAATACATCCAAATAAGATTAACATAATAAGGAAAGTACAAACAGCAGAGTTTTTAAATATAAGGATCACGATTTTTATATTCTTTTTTAAAAATCTATTTTAGGGAAGAATACTTCTTATATACATATATTTTTAACCATTAAAAAAATTTTTTTTTACATGATCCTCAAATCAGGATAATTACTTTATTTATCATTACACAATGTAATCATTTTTTGGTCCTCTACCAATTTCTCACTAACCCTCCCTTCCCCTCCCCCTCTCCCACCTCTGGTGGCCTCAGTTCTGTTATTTCCTAGGATTTTTATATTCATCAGATGAAATCAGAGAATCTGAGGTGTAGATCATCAAAGATCCAAGTGGCTTCTCAGCAGACATTTTGCTCCTGGTTGTTCTCTTAATCCCAGTCTTGCCTTCTAGGTGGTCAGTGGGCCTTACCATGAGTCCACTCCAGGCCTAGGATCTTCTTGTCACTGCCCTAAGATTTTTTTCTTACCCCTTCAAGCCTCCATTGCTGCAGTCTCCCAGCCTTGTCCCCTCCACTGAACCCAGTTCCTGTGTCTTGAGCACTGACTTCTCTTTGACTTCCAAGTTTATGAGTTATTAACCCCCTGGGAGACAGTTAAAGGCCTTCCCTCTCCCTGCAAGAAGCAAGTTACATTTCAGCAGTAGCCTTTCAGACGCATCTCCCCTGCCTCGATGGTCTACCCTACAATGCTAGCTTAAATGGTGGGGTTTCCAGGCCCTCTAGGAAGGGGGCGTTTATGGCAGAGTTATTTAAGGGCCAGGCAGAGCTTCCGACAGCATGTATATGACCACCTTCTCTGTTTATGGCTTGTCCTGCCTCTACTATTTACCCTCAAGGATGGAGATTCCAAAGCAGAAAATCATGAGCAGCAATTTTTTAGCTGCCACTGGCACACAACTGAGAATTGACTCGGTTCCCACTATGGAGTCAGGATGTGTCATGCTTGGAAAAGCTATTGCAGCAGCGGGGTGATCTCATTAAAATCATAAAATACACTAAAGCAATCAACACTGCACCCTTGGAAAGCTGGAATAAGGCAGGAGCTCAGAAATTGCTGGAAGGCTAAGGGTTCCTTTTTCACGTGGAGGAAATAAGATTTTGGTTCCTATTCTCACACTTGGGTGTCTGAATGCATGTGTACTTGCCTAATCACATACCTTGCTTTCTTGGCACCGATGTGCACAAACTAATCAGCCTTGATAAATTAAAAAATCAGCATTACCCAGAATTTTTTATTTTTGGTATATAGCCAACAGAAATGCTTATGTACTTTCACAAAGAGACATGTGCAAGAATTTTCATAGCAGTGCTATTGATGATAGCCCCAAAGTGGAAACCACACAAGCATCAATAGTAGAATGGATAAATAATACAGCAATGAGAATGAATGATCTTCAACTTTATACACAATACAGTTGAATCTCAGGAACATTGAATCTCACAATATGGTTGAATCTCATACTGAGTGAGAGAAGCCAGACACAAGAGAGTACATACTATGTAATGCCATTTACATAACGTATACAACAGGAGTTTAATATGCTGTTAAAAGTCAAGATAGTGGTTACTGATAAAGATCTGCGGTGACTATACATGTAGCATAAGGGGGCTTCTGAGGTGCTGGACATATCCTGTTTTTTCATCTGGGTGCTGGTTTCATGGGTGTAATCAGTTTTTGAAACTTCACCAAGCTCAGACTTATGATATATGCACTTTTTTGTATGTATTTGATAATTCAATAAAAACAATGTTTTAAAAAACCCTCAGCATCAGATTTTAAAAGATGCCTAATGACCTTAAATTACAATGAAGAAAGTCTAGAGTAAAGTAAATCTAAGTGAATGGTTAAGTAGTATAAAGGTATGTTCTGTTTCTAATATCTGTTGAGGGAAGAATTTGGCAAAGTGGAGGAAAGGAAGTGAGAAAGTATGTTAAGTTTTAGTATGTCCCTTCTTAGAAGAATCAGGATACATTGATGCAAAAACGTGTCTCACTCCGGTAGACTGAACTAGCAAAAAGAAGGTCATATGTCAGTGAAAGAGGTCACCAATCATGGTATTTCTTCCCTCCACTAAAAGTCATAAACAACATTATTATGTCCTATTTTAAGAAGCAGTGAGAATTTTAAAGCAACTTCTCTCCCTTGATTCTTATGATGATAACTTTCCGGCTCTGAATCCTCAGACTAAAACAGTACAATGTGTCAAGGGTTGCAGGTAGGATCCCTGAACTTAAGAGGATTCACCCAGAGAAAAGACAAAGGTTGATGAGGATGGTGGTTGGGAAAAAAAACCTGATGCTACTTTCAACTGACAGCACTAGGCCAAGGCATAAAGGAAGGCAGGTAGAGGTCACAAAAGAGGGAAGGGGAGAACAGACAAGGGGAAAATGTTTGGGGAAAGATGATGCAAAAGCCAGGAACTTATCAGGTTCTCTTGTTAGATAGGTCCTGGGCCAGAGCTGAAATCGGGTCCACTGCTCAACACCCAGGCCACCTAACATTCTGGTCCTCACGCACTCAGGAGAAAGTCCTCAAATAAATTCTAGTGATAGAGGAGACAGGAGCAAGCATTGAGAGAGCCATAAATGTCTGTCTAGGACACTTGCACATCATTGCATGTGTGCATAAGGAAAAAAATCTCTGGAGACATTGTGAAAAGGATAATGAGAATATACTGAGTTAACTTTTCTTCCAAAGAATAAATACTCTTTGGGGATAAGTTGGGTACTTTTGTAACCCACAGATCTTGACACTTCTTAATGTCCCTTTCCCCTTAAAGCAATGTTTCTCAAACTTTAAGACACTACAAATCCCCTGGGGATCTTTTTAAAATGCAGATTGCTATGGTTTAAATGTTTGTCCTTTCAAAAACTCACACTGAAATGTAATTGCCATTGTAACAATATTAAGAGGTAGGACCTTTAAGAGATGATTAAGCCATAAGGCTCTGCCCTCACAGGTGGGATTAACGCCTTTATAAAAGGATGAGTTAACCCCTCTTCTCTCTCTCTCTCTCTCCCTTTCTCTCTCTCCCCCCATGCCCCACCCACCCTTCACCAGATGCTGGCACCTTGATATTAAACTTCTCAGCCTACAGAACTGTGAGCCAAGAAATTTTTGTTTATCATAAATTACCCAATCTGTGGTATTCTGTTATAGTAGCACAAAACAGACTAAGATACAGATTCTGATTCATGGATCTGGGGCAGAGCCCAAAATTCTGCATTTCTAGCAAACTCCCAAGTGATATCCATGCTGCTGGTCTTCAGACCACACTTTGAGAGGCAAAGTCCTAAAACAGGGATTTGGTAGTGATCATAGGAGCCTGATAGGACCCTCTTATTTTTACTTTCAAATGTTATTTGAATATACACTAATAGTCTCTGGAAAAATACAAAGACCAGCAGTGATGGGGGTGGGAGGTAGGCACTGGCTGATGGAGGACAGAGGTGGGAGAAAGATTGTTTCCTCTGTACTATTTGTACTTCTTTTTAATGAGCCATGTGAAGGTATGCTCATTCCACAAAATAAATAAAGAAATTTAAAACAGGGATTTAAAAAACCCAAGACAGAACTGCCATAAGATCCAGCAATCCCACTACTAGATATACACCAAAAGGAATGGAAATCATCATGTTGCAGGCGTATCTGAACTTCCATGTTTATTGCAGCTCTATTTACAATAGTCAAGATATGGAACCAACCTAAATGTCCATTGGCAGACTATTGGATAAGGAAAATG
Source organism: Cynocephalus volans (assembly GCF_027409185.1). Lineage (NCBI taxonomy): Eukaryota > Metazoa > Chordata > Mammalia > Dermoptera > Cynocephalidae > Cynocephalus > Cynocephalus volans. The sequence continues at coordinate 41,852,490 of NC_084478.1, read as the reverse complement.
TGGTTTATATACACAATGGAATACTACTTGGCCATAAAAAAGAATGAAATTTTGCCATTCATAGCAACATGAATGAGCTTGGAGAAAATTATGTTAAGTGAAATAAGCCAGGCACAGAAAGAGAAATACTATGTGTCTTCACTCATAAGTGGGAACTAATACAAATAAATAAATACAGACAGACAGACAACAATCACAATAATACATTGAACTTTCAGAAGGAGAGAACAAAGTTGTGCTTACTAGAGATAGGAAAGGGGGAAGGGGAGAAGGGTTAGTGAGAAATTGGTTAAGGGTCACAAAGAATGATCACGTTTTATAACGGTGAATATACTAGTTATCCTGATTTGATCATCACATATTGTACACAGGTATTGATATTCAACTCTGTACCCCTCAAATATGTATAATCAATTATGTTTCAATTTTAAAAACCTCATGAATTCATTTACTATATCTGATTTGTTCCTAGGGAGTAAAGCCGGCAATGGTGGAATCAGCCTCAACATTTTGATTCATTCCTTAACTTGCTAAGCAAAGTCTGCCTCATTGTGTGCAGACCTAATTAGTATCCAAGAAGCAGTAGGCTTGATCACAAGGGTCCCTCATCTTGTCTGGCAGGTGTTGATGGTGAGCATTGCCACTGAGATCTGTGGTGGTTTCAGTGACTAATAACTGAAGGAAAGCTGCATATTTCAATGCAAGCATGTATCCAAGATACAATTTGTCAACAAGATAAAGAAGCCCATTAAGGTTCCAGCTTCTTCCAAGAAATGGCTTTTCTAGCATTCAGCACAATCAGAGCAAAACTGTTAGGATCAGGAAGAGGGCTAACATATACATTTCACCAAAGTCTGATTGGAAAAGGCGAATTTTGGAGAAGGGGGGAATTTGTCTTCAATTTCCAGATACATTCTCAAACACTGATTTTTTTGATCTTGTGATTTATTTATAAGTAGAAAACTTGATTAAAAGGAGTGTTTATATTTGTTGGATATTTGTTGGCAAACTTTTTAATAAAGCATGAAATACAAAGAAAAGTGCACAAATCGTAACTGTATATATCAATAAAATTTCACAAAGTGAATACAACCAAGCAAAAGAATCAAGAAAAAGAACATTCCCAGCACCCCAGAAGTACATCTCATGCTTCCTTCCAGTCACTGACTCCTACCCCAAGGTAACCTCTACTTTTACTTCTAGCAGCGTAGGTTAGTATTGTCTGGCTTTGAGCATTACAGAATGGAATCCTACACCACTGTACTTGTATGATTTTCATTAGCACCCTCGTGCTCCCCCTTTTTTTAAATTTTAATTTATCAATATACATGTTTCCCTTTTCTAATCAGTAAATTGTGCATCTTCGTCTCTATGCTCAGAAAGGAGTGGCCTTTGAGAGCCTGGCTGATTAAGTCATTGATCAAAGTACACTCGCTAAACCACTGTGTTTTTTCAAAAGAGTTGCATGAAAACATTACCCACCAAATTACAATACCTGTCTATAAAAGGATGCTTCCCAGGTCAGCGTCTTTATCTTCATTCTCTTTCCAAGTCATCAGTTGTAAATTACCAAGTGACCCAGAGGCATTGCAGATTCCAGGTCTGCAATTCTCTTCTGAGTCAGGAAAAAGAGTGGGGAGGATAAATCTTCAGCCTGTCAGCAAACCCTGAAACCACAATATCCCTGTTAACCTCATTAGGAAGAAATCCCATTCTATTGTACTCTAGGGAGGACAGACATGCAGCCCCTGAAACTAGATTATCTTCTCTGCTGGTATAAGGTGGGGCAAGACCAGAGGTGACTTCATTTTGGATTTAGCTGGTGAATAAACGGGGTGCCTGAGGGATGTCTTTTGGGTGAGGATGCTCTGGGCAGGGGAGATAGATAAAGTGGCACAAAGAAGACTTCAGAAGAAAATGCTATAAAGGCAATTGATGACACTGTTGACAGAACTGAGACTTGGAAATCTAGTTACGTGGTATGGATGTCAGGAATCAGCTCTATTTATGACCATGAGGAGGATATTGGATACCAAAAGGAGAGCAGAATCTTTACTTTCCCATTTTTTTCTCTCAGAAAATATCTCTGGCTGAAGTCTACCTCTCTCCATGTCATACCCAGTAAGACTGAGGTGATGATAATAGCCATGGGGAAGAATCTGAAGGACAAAAGCCCATTTTATCATAGCAAGAGAGATGAAAGCTTCATTCGTGGTCTAGAACAAAATTGTTATGGCTCTAAAATGTGAGGATTTAAATACTAAACACTTACCCAATGTATAAAGGCTTTTTATACTATCCACATGCACATTACAGAGCCTGACATATTGATTAAGTGCCATATACCATCTTATTTTAGCTCATCAGAAGCTACTAGTGGTGGCAGGAGGCTGAGGCAATGGTGAAGGTTTCAGTGAGCAAGCATTCACAGGGCACCTCCTTTGCAGTTGGCACCAATTAAGATACATTCCTTGTCCTTGGGGAACTTACCATCGGGGTGAGAGGCGAGCATCGCCTGGCAGTTCATTAGAAATGGAGAATCTTGGGCCCCACAACACTCCTGAATCAGAATCTCTGTTGGAATACGATTTTCAGGTAGTTTATATGCACATTTAAACTTGAAGAAGTTGGAGCTTATATGACATTCTAGCTCAGTTATTCTCAACCCTGGCTGCATATTATTAAAACGTCCTGGAGAATATGAAAAATCTTGATTCCCATTGGAGGAGTAAATCACAGGGAGACCTGGTACAAAGTTTCAATTAGACTGCAGGAACAACTTTAACTGATCTATTGCACTGCATGGTGACCACAGTTAATAATAAATAATGTGTTGTATATTTCAAAATTGCTGAAAGAATAGATTTTCCATGTCCTCACCACAAAAAAATGCTAAGTTATTAAGGTGATGGGTGTATTTAATTAGCTTGATTGAATCTTTCTACAATATATGCACAGGTCAAAACACCACATTGTACACCAGAAGTATACACAATTATTGTCTATGAAAGAAAGAAGGAAAGAAAGAAAGAAAGAAGGGAGGAAAGGAGGGAGGGAAGGAAGAAGGAAGGATGGAAGAAGGAAGGAAGGAAGGAAGGGAGACAGACCTGGGGTCAGAGCATTCCAAGCAAAAGGAATAGGCAGGGCCAAGGCCAGGAGGTGGGAACAATCTCGGTGTGTATTCCAGGAACAGCAAGAAGGGCTGGTGTGTTTGTGACAGAGTGAATGATGGAGAGAGTGGTGGGAGTTGAGGTCAAAGACAAAGGCAGTTCCAGTGCAAATTTCAGGCCATTAAAACTAGTGATGATTTTATTTGATGGGAAGCCATTGTTGGGTTTTGAATGGGGATTAGTTTGTCAACATTCAGTATAAAACAATCCTTAAGCCCTGAGCTAAATCTTGATTTTTTAAATAGTTGTTTCCTTTATTCCTTTATTCTCTTACCCCATAAAAAAAAAAAAAAACCCATACATATTAACTGAGAGTAGTTACTCTATTAATGCAGTATAGAAACCAATATTTTGTTAGGGTAACAGAATTCACAGAGGAAAGCAAGTTAACTAAACCCATGGGTTGACTCTTTACCTGCTGTTGCAAGGAGCAAGGAGATCAGTTGAGAGAGAGAGAGACAGAGACAGAGAGAGACAGAGAGAGAGAGAAACAGAGAGAGAATGCCCTCCCTGGATGAAAGAGTATTTACAAGAGAGGATAATAAATTGGACTCTTTCCCCAGGCTTCATCTTTGGCTTCTTCCTTCCCCTTACCTCCAACAATTCCTCTTCTAAGTCCTTTATTGTCGTCAGACCCTCGCTGAGGTTATCCTGAGAGAAATCACTTAACAACAGTTAGATGCCATCTGAGTAGAGTCTGTGTGCATGGTTCGTGTCCTCAGCCTGAAATGTGACTGCCTCACTTCTCCCTCAATGTCACAACCCTGGGGAAGGAGGAAATGACAGTGCAAAGGTCAAAAGAAGTGAGGGATGGAGAAGAACATGGTACAAAGTCAGAAGGATAACTCTCAAAGACTGTTAAATCCAGAAGAAACAGTAAACACCATCCAGCCCAGTTCTCCTTACTTCACAGATTTGGAAACTGAGACCCAGAAAAGTGAAGGTATTATTTTGTCAGGGATGTGGAACTCATCTGTGGCCAAATCTAGTCTAGAACCCAGGCCCTCAATGAAATTCCCTGTCCTCTGAGGAGTGTCAACCACCCTGTTCATGAGGACAGTTTGCCTCCAGAGAGCCTGGCCCCATCCCACCCCCTGAGCCTATAGTGTGGATATTCATCTTTGTCCCTGTCCTTGGAGCTTCTGTGGCCCACAGATTCTCACTAGAGCCAGAACAAATCCAGGAAACATGTGTAATGTAAATATCAGAGGACCCTAGAGGCTGTGAAATACAAAGTACTCTCAACTGGTGGGGAAGTTCCAGGAGCTTCCCCAACTTTGATAGACCTGAAGCATTTTAGTAGATCAGCAGGGCACTCAAGCAACTCAGAATTCATAAGACCCTTTGCAGAGGTGGCTGCCAGCCCAAGAAAGTCCCTAGAGTTTGCATGATCCCACATTACCTAGAGTAACCCTAGGTCCCCTAAATAAGCTCCAGCAATGAGCATGTTGCCCAGCAGCCTTCACTGGACTTGTATGTAATGGCCCCTGCAGTCAGGCAAGTTCTAGGCAAGAGCAACATGGTTGGACTCAAGAACCACTGCAAGAACCACTCAGGGCCCACTACCTACTCCAGCTTTCGCTGTATAACAAGTCACTCCAAAATTTTGTGGCTTAAAATAACAAGCATTTATGATTTCTCCTGATTCTGGGGGTATTTGAGAGCTTCTGATCTGGGCCGCCAGTAAGGTCTCACTCACATGTCTGGTAGTTGGCAGGGTGGTTGGTCTAAGGGGCCACAGCTGGAATGGCTTGTCTCTGCTCCATGGGGTCCAGTAGTCTTCACATGGTGAACTCAAGCGTTGCAAAGAGCACCAAGAGAGGGCAAACTCCAAAAGGTAGAGGCAAGGTTCCAGCTGTGTCATGTTTACTATAGTTCCATGGCCAAGTCCTGGTTCAAGGGATAGGGAAAGAGACTTCACCTCTTGATGAGAGGCGCAGAAAAGTTACCTTGCAAAAGGCATGATACAGAGATGGGAGGAATTTGTAGCCAACCACACTGTCTGTGGCAGAAGAAATGCTCTCTAAGAGCACTTTGTCTAGAGCCCTGTGGGTGTAAACCTCCTTCCTCACCCCATGAACAAGATACAGTGCTTTTCTGCCTTCTTTCCCACGGTCACTTGCTTTGCCTCTTAAATTATTGGCTTCCACAGAGATGTTGCGATGTTCCAACATGATAAAATTCCAATAAAAATAGCCAGCTTTCCATAATACTCACTGATTTATATATTACATCCACCCACTAGTTGTTTTTGTTCTTGGTGTCATTCATGAATACAAGTAAACTTTTAAAAAATGTATTTGTTTCTCTATTAAAAATATTTTGCAGAAAAGTTTTACTCAGAGAGCCTGCTTGTGGGCAGTGACTTTTTGCCCAACAGCAGTGCTACACATTATATTTAGCAAATCAACATGCTATAAGACAGTAGCAGACTAAATTAGAAATATAATGCTTGGCTGGTTGTGTGTAATGTAAATGTCAGAGGACCCTAGAGACTGTGGAGTACAAAGAACTCTAATGGTGAGGAAGTTGCAGAAGCTATCCTTGTCCCTGCCCAATTCTGGTCCCTTGTATTGTATATTTTTTTGCATATCATTGTGTGAATGTTTAAAGGTCAGGATTGTATTTACATACTTGAGTTGTCTAAAATAAGAACTAAATAACCAGTAAATTCAACGATATTTCTTCCTGTGTGTGCTCTATTTTCTCTCTGGCCAAGTTCTCAAGTAGTTGGAAAACACACAACTTAACATGCATTCTGGGGTACGGAAGTGAGGTGATACCAAGGAGTCTGCAATTTTTTTAAAATGTTGCAAGTTTTTAAGAATAATTTGGTTCTCATCAGTACCGGTGACATTCAGTGTATTTAAATTTGGAAAGACCTAACCTTGGTCTTCCTTTCTGCTGCATGGTTCTAGAATGTCATGAAATAGGCTCAGTCAAATGCAGCCCATCTATTTCAGAGTCATAAAGAGGACAGAGTAAAACTACCAGGGATCTGTTCCAAATGCTAATCTCTTCTCCTAAGTAGCTCTCCAGGTGAATTCACTCTCTATCAAAAGAATCCATGTGATGTATTAACTGACCTTATAGGTCATCTGTAGGTGTCCCATATGTGTGTGAATGGTGGTAAATATGTCTTTGTATCTGCATAGAAGAATATTTTTTCTTCAGATATCAAGTTGCGTGAAGCCCCAGACTGTTTCTAAACGTATTTGGTCATGTCCTCTTTCTGGCTGTAAGTATGTTATTAATGATATAATACAAGGGTTGCCAAACTTTTCCCATACGGGGCCAGGTAATAAATGTTTTAGGCTTTGCAGGTCACACAGTCTTACAATTACTCAACTCTGCCATTGTAGTGTGGAAGCAGCCATAAACAATCTGTGTAATTCATGGGTGTAGCTGTGTTCTAATAAAACCTTATTTATGGACGCTGAGTTTTTAAAAATTTTTTCAGAAAGTTTCATCAAGATATAAATACATGATTAAATAATAATTCAAATACTTATATAATTAATTATAATAATTATTCATGTTTTGTTGAGATAAATATCTGAGTTTTAAAACAGAGCCAATATACAAATATTAACTGAAAATGGGAATAAATGCCATGGAAAAATCAATGTGCTTTTTGGAGCAAAGGAAAAAATACATACAAATTATTAAAAATCATTTTCAGATGTCAAGATTCAAAGGGCTTAGAAATGCACCTGCAATACCTAGGCCCTAATTTCATAAAATTTTCATATGTCATTAAATATCATCCTTTTAAAAATATTTTACAGCTATCTACAAATGTCAAAACCATTCTTAGCCCTTAGCTGTATAAAAACAGGCGGGTGGGTTGGATTTTGCCCGTGAACCAGTTTGCTGACTCCTGACATAGCACATTAATTAATGGAGCAATTTGACAAAGGAAGCAGAGATTCCAGATTTGAGCTCTCCCACTTCCTTTTGGCATCTCTATTTTCTCTATAAATACCTCTCTCTATGACAGCTAATCTCTTAAAATTTTTAAGCTACTCTACTTTTATATGTAACCCCAGGGAAGAACTGCTTCTTTATGCCTCTGTATTTTTTTAAGTAAAGATAAAAGTCATTTGATAACAAATTAGTTTTCCTTTTCTTTATTTGCACATAATTGTGTGGATTTAGGTCTTTCCTTTTCCTTATTTATTCTTTACAGCGCTTCAGATTTTTGTCTGAGCAACATGACCATCATCTGTGAATTGGTAACATGCGTAACAAATCACTAACTTGCGGAACGAAGCTCATTCTGAGAATGGTAGCTCAGCCCTCCATCCCAGAATCAGCAAACTCCATCCTTCAGGACCTTCCATTATGCACTGTAGTCCCAGCCCGTATTTTCTTTGATTATGGTACATCATAAAGACCTATGTTCAATCTGATCTCTTTTGATTTTCTAATTTAGATCTCAAGAAGTGAATAAAATCGATGTTAGCATTTTGACAGCACTAGTAGTACAGACTTCGTTCAGCATTTTTTTTATAACTTGTGTAGCTCTATATTCTGATGATACATAGAGAATGTTTCCCAGTGTTTGCATTTATCTCATTGGCTTGAATGTTTCTGTCTGATATAGAGGGGTCTGGATTCTTCCATGTCCAGATAAAATTGCTCCACAGTTCATCTCATTCTGGATGGATTAAGCAGGACTCATGAATCTTTTAATGTTATTTTTCCATCCAATGCTTTATGACTTTGTTGGTAAAAAATATTATACTGGATTTATTTAGCAGCAGCTTTAATTTTTGAAGTGGTTGCTTGACTGCTAAACTTATTTTGGTTTTCTTTCCCTGTCGTCAGGGTGACGTGACGTTAATCTATTCTGAGTGGTTAAAGGTTCCCCTGAGGTTCTTTTGAGGAACTTCCAGAAAGTATTATGTACATCCTCCTTTGTTCCTGTGTTATATAAACATTTACCACCTAAAACAAATGCATGAGTCTTTTTCAGTGTAAGCCTTTTCCTTCTTCAGGTTAACCATGAATTCAACTCAAATCAGTGATTGTTGGGGACTTACTGGACACTGAGTTTGGTGCCAGGTATTGTGAACAGTACAAAGATGAGTTGCACATGCCCGATCTCAAGGTGTTTACACTTGTCCTGAGGAAGGAAAGCCCAAACACCGTAACTACTAAATGGAATAGAATATGTGAATAGAATATCCAGACTGGGTTTTAGATAATGGAGAGATTACCTACTACGGGCCTCATGGCAGCAACTTTACGTGTCCCTTGCTGTTCATATTAAAGTACTGCTCACTATTGTCTACTTTGGTCTGATCGAATAAGGCAGGCTGTTTCAGCTTTGGGGTCAAATTACAGAACTTTAGAACATGAAATTAAAAAATGCTTCTTCCCTATACCTACCAAACTTACTCAGTATCTTGCAGGGGAAAAAAGGCTAAGAAATGGATGCTGTTTGAGACATGACCAATTCTCTGTTTTGACTTTATCATTTAGAGTAGTCAAAAATTTGCTGAGTAATTATTTTTTAAAAAGTCTATCATGGGCTGGTTGATTAGCTCACCTGGTTAGAGGGTGGTGCTGATAACACGAAGGTCAAGGGTTCAGATCCCCATACCAGCCAGCCACCAAAACAAAGCAAAACAAAAAATCAATCCATTGAATTGCAGAACTAGTGCAACTGATTTTTGAAAAGTAAATTAAACTGATTGTTCAGCGGAACTGACTGCCCAATTTAGTCAAACTGGTAGAGCTATAACCTGGTTAGTTTCAGCCTAGGCACAGACAGTTGCAGGTTAAACCTGTGTTTGGGAAAGCAGAAGTGCAGTTATTAAGGATCAGAGGTGAGGGAAGGAAATGGGGTTAAGAACTGAGTAAACTATCAAGATTTGGCAGATCTGGGGAGATTTGGTCAGGGCAAGCATTGGGCCCAAATTCAGGTGGACAGGCAGAGCCAACTGGTGTAAACATTAACTGAAAATCTAAAGCAGGAATCCCAAATGAAGACATCCCAAAGGACTGAAGGGAAGGAGCAATTGAGCAGAGAATCAAATCAAAGGTGAGGAAAGGCCCTGATTAAAGGAATCAAAGGCTTATCTTCACCCAGGATTTTTACTCTCCTTCTGTGAAACTCTGTACCAAACCCCTAGGCTGTTTGCGAGGGCTGGTGGTTATGAACATCTGACTCCAGTAAAGAGAAAATTAAAAGGATTGTAGTTGCCTGAAGTAGAAGCTGAAGAAAATATTCTTTCACCTACCTTCTTTAAACCCATCACTAGAAAGATATTTTTGAAGACATACACCCATCATTAAATTAGTACTTAATTTAGCAACCTATGAGGCTTAGCTATTTGGATTAAACTTCAGCTAAAGATGTATCCGGATACTACTGAAAATGGCCAGGAGAATATAGTGTAAATCAAGAGCTTCAAGCTTGTAGTTCTTACTCTACAAGTACTTAAATGGGCCATCCAGAGCTTGAGGTACGTATATATTTTCTTCTCCCTTTCCAGGCAGGCACTGTTTCTCTTCCTTATAAAGGACTTCATGTGAGAGTCCTCTGATAAGAGGTATTGCTCTGATAAGTGCAGGTGTTATTGAAACACAGCCCATCAACACCAGCTCAGCCATCAAAAGTTGTATCTACAGATCACAGTGAAATTGAAAAGAGCAGGAGCTGGCCCCATGGAGGGGTCTAATGGATCGGCAGCTGTCAGTTCATTGTTTAAACACTTGCTGTTTCTAGATAGTGATTTTTCCCCTAGAAGCTAGCTGGCTCAAACCAACACATGACCCTTTTGTATAATCTATATAGACTGTTGGTTTACTGCAGAGCACTTGAAATTGAAAATACAAAAGCTTTCTTTGAGTGTTAAAACAAAGCAGCTTCTAACTTGCCCTGAAAATGCACATTGTAGAGATTCTTATCTGGATCAGCCTTTGATTTCCGGCCAAGTTTGGAGGAGTGTGGTCTAATCATAAAACTGCAAAGCAGTTTGAGTAGTAAATTCACACAGAGTTTTTCAGAGAATATGAAGATAAAATCCAAAAGAGAAATTCTCCAAACAATTCTCAAACCGCTAAATTCCACTCCTCCACCTCCCCCATGATAAAATAGAAAGCATAAAAGAGCAAGAGCCCTATGAGTAGGTTATTTTCTTCCTTTAAAAAAAAAATTGGCTGTTTCTGATTATTAAAAAAAATATATATATACTGATTGCAAAAAAATCAGAAAATATCTATAATCTCTCCACTCTAAAATAACCTTTTTTTTCTGTAGACATCTATACTGTTTTGGGTTTTTTTTAAATGAAAGCTTTATCATGCTGTGTGTACAATTTTGTAGGAGTAAGTTATTTTTGAAAAGACATTGAAGGTCAGTTGAATCTTCAACAAACAAACTGTGAAGGTTAGTTGATGACAATGGTTCTCACTTCTGTGATATACTCTCTTCCGTGGCTTCTGCCAAATATAATATATCTTCCAGGATCAAAAGAGACAGTGACACTTTAACAAAGTAAGAGAAAAAACAGTCGGATTAGATATATAGGGAACTGGGGTGGAATCAAATGCTGATCTTAGCCTTTTGACAGTTCCTCTATGCTAATCAGAAAAAAAAATTTGTGAACTTCTCATTTGATCTTATTCTACTCCAAAACCAATGTAACTCTCACTGATTTGGGCCCCCAAATGATCGTGAATGCAAATAGAAGGTGTGCGCTAGAGGGAGCTGGCCGAATCCAAATCAAATTTCCATGGCCTGCAAGTGTGTGCCCATATGCATGCGAGTGTGTGCATACCTGTGTGCACACATTTGTACAAGCACCCCCAAATAAAGCCATTTTAGCTTCCCGAATAACAATACTAAGTAATCATGAACTAATTATGATAAAACTACCATTTGTTAAGTACTATCTAAGCTCTGTAATGGTGGCTCTGCTTACAGTATTAAATCAATTTTTTCCTGATCACTCTATTAAAATAAACTGCAACCTAGACCCCACACCCTGCCCCAGCACTCTTGCTTCCCCTTACCATACTTTACTACGCACTTTTTCCCATGACACTCAGCATCTTTTAACACACTTTATAATTCATTTATTTCTTTTGTTATTATTGTTGCTGTTATTATCTGTCTCTCTCCCGCTGTTTTGTTCATTGATGTAACCCAAGATCCCAGAACAGTTTCTGGCACATAGTAGGAGTTCAACACCTATTTGTTTAGTGGACAAATGCATGAATGCATTATTTCATCCTTAAAACAACTCTTTGAGAGGGAAAGTATTATCTCCATTTTAGAGAAGAGGAGGTTGCAAGATTTGCCCTGGTCACATAGCTGGTAAGTAAGAAAATTTAGTTTTCAAATCAAATCTTTCTAGACTCCAAATCTTGTACTTTAAAGAGTGGTCTCTAGGCTGTGGCTGTTCCAGGAAGTGTTTGTTACTGACTGATCCAGGTAAGTGAAATTGAGAGTAAACATTTGCTAACTTTTATAGCAATTTGGCATTGCTGAAACATTCAAGAAAGAATAAATCAGTGGACTTATCTCATTGAACAGGTTATGGACCAGTGTCAATGTTGTCAGACTTGCCTGGTGAATTACATGTGGTACAAGGTGCACAAAAGTCATGCGCTGTAGGACCACGTAACGTTATGTCATGTTTTAGGATTACCGTGTCAACTGTAATTCAAAAGTTTATAAAAATCAGAGAAAATTTAGGCATTTAAAAAAATAATTTCCTAGTTTTACAATCGTTTTAATTTTTAGAGATTAACATTAACTAAATTAAGGAAGCAAAGTTTATAATATTTATTTTAACACTGAATTACACCTGGCAAAATAAGCTTCACTGTACTTTTTTGTCAAGAAGTATACCATTTTTTATTGCAGCAGCAGGAGTAAACTAAATGATGCTGACTAAAGTGAATCCTGAAAAATGAAGGCCGAAAGATTTTGTACTAGTTTTATTCAGAACTATTTTCCTTCAAATAGTGAGATCATCTTTGTAGCTATAACAGATAGTAAAGTGCTTAAAACAGAGTATATTACCCGTGGAGATTTTCTAGCTGAAAGAAGAAATATAAGATATCAAAATGTAAGCAGCACTTAACAAACTAAAGGTAAAGAACAAAGTTCAAAACTAAAGAATATCTTTGAAAGAATATTGAAATAAAAAGCCGACAAAAGTACATGTTCAATTTTTCACATAGAAACGTTATGCTATGCAAGATTCTTATAAAACAGTCCTTCAGTTTGCTAAGACTAATAAACCATATACAATTGTCAGGATATTAGTGAAAGAAGCAAGAAAGATGTTTGCTTGGAAATGTTGGGTGAATTTGGTGGCATAGAAAATAGCTCAAGAATCACTTTCCAAGGACAGGAATGGGCTACTTTATGGAAGACAAACTCAGAAAACACAAAGCTTGCAAAGTGTTTTTTCCATTGTAACTCGATATCATTAACAGAGTTAATATAGCAATTTTTAGTATATGTACATTTTCCATAAGATGGAAATATTAAAGTAGAATTTCTTTTTCTTTTCTTTTCTTTTCTTTTTTTTTTTTTTTGTTGGCTGGCAGGTGCAGGGATTGAACCCTGGACCTTGGTTTTATCAGCACCACACTCTAACCAACTGAGCAAACTGGCCAGTCCTATAATTTCTTTTTCAACCTCATTGCTGACAAACACAATTAGCACTTAACTGTATAAAAAAAAAACTATAAAGACAAATGTTTTGTATAACAAGACGTTGTCAACAAATGTGGTTTGAAGTTTAAGTTTCGTGTAGAGGTAATGTTCTGATGGCTCAGCTGCCATGACAAAAAAATATTCTTAGTAGTTACTCAGATTAAGGTGCCAACAGAATGTAAATCAAGAAAATCTTGCTACAAAACATAACATCAGCTGAACTAACCAGTGTGCTCACTAACATGGTAAAATCTGAGAATTACATAAAAGCTAATGCATTACATTTTAGATTGTTCCTTACATTTATTTTGTGGATAATATAGAAGCTGAACATAAACAATGATACTGCATGGTGGGTATGATGATTATCAACAGGAAAATTCTGTTGAGAATGTCTGAACTACGGAATAAACTCTTAGTGTTTCTGCAAGGTAAGAAACTAGTTTAACTCAACTTCTGAAGATATGAGTTGGACAGCCAGTCTGATTTTTTTTCCCCTATATTTGCAGTATATTTATGATCTAAGCTCTGTACTTATCCCATGCAAGGATGTAGTACAACATGTGTTTCAATGACAGATAAGATCTAAGGACCAAAACAAAAGTTAGAACCTTGGAAGCACAGTTTTTACCAACTGTTATGACATGTTTCATAATTTAGCAATTATCATTGATGTAGGTAATGATGTTAATATTGCATATCTGCAAAAACTTTTCTTTGAATACCTTACAAATCTGATATAATGTTTTGAATTGTATTTTGCCTCAAAAGAAAATTTACCCACAGAAAATTCATTGATCTTTATTTCATCTTTTTCATTGAAAGATAATTTATATTCAATTATAACTTTACAAGATTAATTGTTAGAACTGGCTGCTGATGAAAGAATGAAGATGAATTTTGAAAATACAGCATTACTTAGTCCTTTTTGGATAAAAGTTAAAAACAAATATTCTGAGTTTGCTAAAATTGCCTTCAAATTCTTCCTTCATTTCTGTCAGCACACTTAAGACTGATCTCTCTACTATGAGTGTTATTAAAACAAAACTTAGAAACATTTTAGATATGCATTATACCCCTTGAGTAGTGGTGTCTAGATTAGTTAACAAGCAAGAAACAAGCTCAATTGTTACATCAAAAACTTCAAATATCAATATATACAGTGTTTGTTCAAAAATGTGTATAGGCATTTAATATGGGGAATTGCTACTTCTCTCAACGTTTGTTTGGTTTTGATTGTTGAGTATAAAGGTGATTATATTAAATGCCTATATGCACACTTTCATAAACAACATGCATGGTTTTTGTAATTCTTTTCTTTTTTATATTTTTTCTGATTACATTTACTGAAATGTAATTTGATGTCTATTGAATCTAATAAAACAGGCTTACATTTTATGTCTTTGTTTCTTTTTTTATTTTATTCTTCTAAGATTTTTGTTTTACTGCATTTTTACAAGAATATCAGTTTGTTATGGACTAGATGTTTTTGAAAATACCTAATTCTACTCTACTGCCACCACTTGGGGGCCATGTTGACCTACCAGGGAATTTGCTTCCATTTCAATCCTTTAGATTTTGGCTGGTCCAATTCACCCCCTGAACCTCTGTGAGTTCGTCTCAAAGGATTTAGCAAAAATCCGTGCTCTGGCATCCATGCACTCAGGCCTGTTCATATGGACTTAACTTCCTGAGCCCTCTGAAACCCCTAAGTCCCATCCAATGACTCCAAACCAACAGAAAGCATGACAGAGTCTTTCAAGCTATTGAGAAATGCTGATGAGGATAATAGCTGTCCTTGTTTTCCTTTAAGAACACAGAGGGAATGCATTGGGCTGAGGCAGGGGAGGGGGGTTAAGAAAAATAAGACTAGAGCTAAGCGTAATTATTAATGACAAAGAAGCTTGTCACCAGGACACAAGAAGAGCCAGAGACCTGTCAGGTCTTGGGAAAAAGCTTTTGCTTCTGCTTCACATCTACCCCTTTGAGAGAGCCCTCCAGCATGCTCTGGGCTCCTTAGAGAAATGCTCAGAGATACGGCAATAGATTCTCTGTATCCCAAACGACATACAAAAAGCAAATCATCAGCAACTGCACACATGAAAGCTCTAAATTCTATATTACTGAGCACTTCTTATGAACCAGGCACTTTATGGGAATCATCTCTTTTTCTCTTATTGTGCCATTCTCCCTCGTGGCTTCCCCCACCACTATTTGCCTGGCTTCTACTAATCTTTCATGACCTGGCCTAGACCTGTGGTTCTTGGCTTGGGTTTCATCTTGGAATTACCTGAGGAGCTTTTAAAAAGTGCTGCTATCTAGGTCCCATTCCTAGGGATTCTGGTTTTAATTGATCTGGGATGTAGACAATTAAATCATAATTACTTAGCTTTTAAAAATCCTAAATAATTCTAATAGTCATCCAAAGTTTAAGACCACTGCCCTAGACAGTATTCAAAGCTGAGTTAGGTGCTCCTTTTCTGTGGGCCCATAGAGCTCTATTTTAATTAATTAATTAATTAATTAATTAATCTATTTTTTATTACCCATTATCAGATTTAACTTCACAGTATTGTCATTGTCTGGTGCCCTTTCTGGATTTTAAACCATTGAAGGCAGGGACTTTCCTCTTCATGGTTATTCATTTATTCGTTCACTGACTTGGCAAGTACTTATTAAGTACCTACTAAGAGTCAGGCTCTGTGCTAGCAGTTGGGAATACAACTGTGAACAAGATACCACAGGCACTCAGAGTTCAGTGAGGGAAGCAGAAAATAAAAAGACAATATATGTGTTCTGCAGTGGATTGAATGACCCCCTAAAGTCACAGAAACTTAATCTCCATGTAACTGTTGAGGGTGGGAAATCCTATTATGATAATCAGAAGGTGGGGCCTTGAAGAGGTGATTAGATTGTAAGGACCATGCCCTAGTTCATGGGCATAGTTCTGAGGGCTTTAAAAGGAAAGTGAATGAAGAGGTTACTCTTTCTCTGTTCTGCCATTCTGCTATGTGAGACCCCTGCATCACTGTCACCTCCAACAAGGTCTTCACCAGATGTGATCCCTGGACTGTGGACTTCCCAGCCTCCAAAACTGTAAGTAATAAATATTGATCCCTTACAAATTACACAGTTCCATGTATTTTGTAATAAGCAACAGAAACAGACTAATACCTGTTCTTATTCTTTTGCTATGTGACAAACAAACACAAACTTAGTGGCATGTGGTGTGTGTCCCAGCCTTCAAGTTCAAGCTAGTTTCATAGCTGTGGCAACAGCTGTCTGTTGGGGACCCCTCACCTAGGAGAGCACAGAGCAGTGATGAAATCTGGAATGCATCTGGGGAAAAGGCCTGGAAGAGGGGTAAGGACCCTTTGCCAATGGATTCTTGGATCCCAGATGTCCTGAGCACTGCTCACTATATAATTTGCATGGTCTAGTGCAAATGGAAATGCAAAACCTCTTGTTTAAAAAGCAGGAAAAAGGTGCTGTTAAGGGTACCAAAATATAAGGTTTGTTTCTTTCTTCCACAGTCTCTTGCTCAGCTTGTCGTGGTGTTGTTTATTTACTATTTAATGCCATTCTAAGTAAAGAAAAAGTAAAAATTTAAATTATTAGCATGAATTTCATTGTTCATCTTCATATTGTACAATGCCAGTTTTAGATGCAAATATAAGAGCTTTTAACTCGTACAAAGAATCTGAAATCACACAATTTCTATTCTATAGTTTGTACATGCATATGTATTTCATTCATACCAGAACAATGGAAAACCTGCACAAAATTAACTCAACTGTTTTAATTTCCCTTCTGGATATGTGCACATTCGACCAATATTCTCTACCTTCAACATACTGATGAGTAAGGAAGGACTGAGAACAGGAATTATGAGCTGCCTCATCTCTGCCTTTCTTTCTATGTCAATTTCAGCATAAGTGGTTGGCTAATACAGGGAAGTAAATGAGTAAGAAAGAATATGATAGGGGTTTTTTATCATTTGTGCTTTCTTAGAATTGGCTTATTTCTGCATTTGAAGCACGTTCTAGTTTGAATGGAAAGCGTGGCCTCTCGGGGCTGTTAGCATTCCCCTTCCTCAGTCATAGATGTAACGCACCTACCTTGTGGCAATGAGTCTTGCCAAACTCCCACACACGTGCGCTCACCAGACCTCTGTGCTCATGGGGCGTTGCTGATTCTATGTGCTCAGCGGGCGACAATGAACGGCTGAGACATAGTGTACAGGAAATACAGTGTATCTCCTTTGTTCACATGCATGTCCACTGTCCCATCAGACTTCACTTATAAAACACACATATAAAACACACACTTTGAACTTCGGAAGGATGAAACTTTATGTTTGAAGATAAAAATATTAAAAATTTTAAGATGGTGACAGCAGAGCATTAAATCAAGGGTGGACCTTTCTGAGCACAGGGCCCTTTGTGACAGCACACATGAAACTGGTCCAGACCCAGGGTTTCGTCTAGAATGGTGGGGGAATAGGCTCTCAGCGCACACAAGTTTTCAGTGCACCAAGCTTCTCACTGGGCATATCTCCTTGGTTTCATGGATTCCTCACTTCCTGAGGAGGGCTGTGATCAAAAGAGGACCCAAGTGGGATCCTCCATAGGCCAGTTCCCAAGACAGAGGCTCCTTGTGCTCCGATATAAAGGGGTGGCAAATGGTGACTTCTACTCCAAAAGGAATGATGGCAGGAATAACAGGTTTGGGGAGAAGAGTCCTCAGCCAAGCATATCATACAGACTTCATACATATTCATGAGTAAATGAATGCACACACAGCAAACAAGTGGTTTTGCAATGAAATAGATGAGAGCATGTGTTTTGATGAAATGATACCTGACCCACATTGGAAATGCAGGCAAAGCCAACTCTGCCTCCCTCCCTGTTCATTAAAATGTGATTTTATGGTATCCCCTAATTGTGCACCATTCATCCTATGCTATCACACCACACAAAGAACCACCAAAGAACCATCTTCCGTCTTCCTCTTTATATATAAATGATTTTTTAAATTACTCAAGCTAACAAAATACTGAGCTCTGTGCTTTCTTGCCTCAATTATGTTTTCCATCATTATATTCCTTCTTCAACCTTGAGATTTACTTTTCTTAAATTGCATTTCCCACATCTGGGATACAAACCATTTTGTTGATACAGCAAATGCATATGATAGGGAAATGTGCATCTGTTTTAATTCTGTAAAACCCAGGCAAGATTTGACCAAACAAATCACTGGGCCATTCAAAAATCTACTTTTTTCATCGAGTATATTCATACCGAACTGGTAAGAAGTCAACGCTAAGGAAGAAAATTTTGCTCACCTATTTTTTTTTCTTGATGAACTGTGCTGAAATATTTGAATCTCGTTTTATGCATTTTTTCATTTTGATTAGGACAATGAATCTGCCTAAAATGTCCCAACACCAAAAAAATACATACTGAAATATTCACTGAAAGAAAATAACCCAGCAAACTTTGAATTTTGAAAAGAATGAAACTTTACTTACCATTCATTTTCATAGGTCCAATAGGTTAAATAAATATTGCCTCTAGTTTCCCTTTTTGTTTTTATTAGTAAGTTTTAGTCAAGTACCTTGTACTTGGTCTCCAAAATCTCAACATATTCCTGTGAGTAGTACATATCCTTTACAAAGAAAAAATAATTTTTTTCTCCTCGTATACTTTGAAACCTTCAGAAATTCTCATTTCACTTTGGTGACTGAATTCTCTCAATCCTGGGCTTTGTTCTTCAAAAAGGTGGGTCTTGGTTCAGAGACCTAACTCCTGTGTAGTTCATATATGCAATTTTCATTACCTTCAACAATTCTAAGGCAATCTAATCAATAAAGATAAGCTCAGATTTTAAAAGACTATGCTAATTGTTCCGATTCCTTTTATTCACTAAATCCTCCCTTATTTCACCCTTCCTTAAAAAAGAATGGTAATTTTTCTGTAGGAATCAATAAACTCTCCCAAAGCCATTGAAGCTTCTAGGGAAAAGGCTGTCAGGTAAAATTTTTGTTTTATCTTAGCTTCTATTCGTATTCATTGATCTCACTGGCTCAAAGACACAAAAACAAGACCGGATCTGAAAAAATGAAATACAGCCACCGGGGCACAAAGTAATTAGTTAGCCCCCTCTCGTACAAATGCTTGGCCTGTTTTTGAAGCGTAGGAGATGCAAAGTCATAATTTGTTGATTGCGTGATTGATGTTTAAAAGGTAAATGCCCAAGGGGAAATTTGTAAAGTTCCTTATCATTGGACCCTTTTCAACTGTATGAAATACATGATTTTCTATAAATCACTCTCAGAATAGATTGTGTCATTTTCATGTTTCAGAGAAAGGCAATTTGGACCAGTTCTTCCAGCAACTGGTGATGAAAATTTGACTGATGACAAAGCAGTTCAACAGCAGATAGCATTTGCAAACATTAAGTGAGAACTAGCTACAGGCCAGCCACCTTACTAGATACCAGACATGTAAGGATACTTAAAATTGAGTCTTTTGATAAAGGCCTGAGAAGTAACCATGGCGTGTGAGGAATACATTAAAGCAGCTTCGTCCTGAGGCCAATTAAGGGAGAAAGGAAGGAAGGAAGGAAGGAAGGAAGGAAGGAAGGAAGGAAGGAAGGAAGGAAGGAAGGAAGGAAGGAAGGAAAGAAAGAAAGAAAAATAACAACAAAAATCCCCAAGAAATGCGAGAACACCTTATCTCAGACCAGATGGCGGTGGCTGCGGTGGTTGGCACAGAGTAGCTGAGGTGGGAAAGGCGGCCACTGGGCCTCAGGCAGCCGGGAAACTTGTGGACCTTCCTCTTGCCATCTCTTAAGGGAGGACCGCTGCTGGTGGCCGGTCATGGGGGCTGACCGCCACTTTGCCCTCAGCAGGAGAGGCTGCCTCATTTACAGGCAACAGCTTTGAAGAATGGAGCAGGAAAAGAACTGTTCCGTAGCTGCAAAAGCGAGTCTCTAAACAGGGAACACAGCTCCAGGGCTGCTGTGCATGCAGACAGGATCCCGGAGGCCGGGGCCACGCTGAAGGTGGCCAGCTGCCCTATTCATGATTTGGGGTTTCAGGCTGGCATAAAAGAAGATTCCTGGGAGCGCCTGAGCCGCGCCGCGGGACCGAGCGAGCAGCCCGAGGCGGTGGCGGCCGAGAACAGGGAAGGCGACAAACCAGAGGCAGAGAGTGAGCTCCCGACCTGGCACAGCCCTGTGAGTGACCCCTGGCCCAGCTCTACTCGGGGGGCTGACACCCACCCAGCTTCTGCCTGCATCACCGGGCCACTCACCACCCCAGGGCTGCCTCCATTTTCCCAGGTGGTGGCAGCTCTGGCCCAGCTCGGCTCCTCACTGAGCCTTCCCACTTGCTTGCCCCGGCACGGGGCTTCCCGGGGCCGAAAGGCTGGCCTGCCCTCCCACTCCCTCTGTGGTTCTCTGGCAGGGCTGGTGGCGTGTGGCATCCCCGGCCAGTGTTGGGAGGGCAAGGAAGTACGGGTGGGGCCGACTGTCACTCCACCACACCCTGGACTCCAGCCCCTGGTAAACTTCCTGTTACTGGGAGGCAGATACCATCTCTGCAGCCACCAGTTCGGAAAAACACTTAACCAATTTCTGGTTGGGAATAGTGTGGTAGGAGAGTTCCCAAGTCCGCTTGAAACTGCCGGAGAGCTGACTGCAGGCGGGCACTAGACTCAGTCCATGCCGGGGGGATACAAAGGTGAACCGAGTGCTGCAGGCTCCTCCCCCGAGGAGCTCACGCTCTGGTGTGGGAGATAAGACAAGTACACAAATAACCGCGATACCAGGAGGAAGGTGATAAGTCCCGAGAAAGATCTACACAGTGCTACAAAGGCACCCAGAGAGACCGGTCGTCTGTGCCTAGCAGAAACCTGGTAGACTTCCTGGGAGAGGCGGTGCCGAGAAGGGTCTTGAAGGCCCAGCTGATAGACGAGGGTTGCAGAAGACATGTCCCAGCCCAGCCCAGTGCGCACAGAGTGAGGAGACGTGCGGCCAGGGAGGCAAAGACTCGACAGAAACCACACACCCTGTGGGGTCGCCACTGCACGATTCAACAGCCCAGGCCAGAGAACACGGAACAGGGAGAAGTCCTGCACAGGAAGTGAAAGCTCAACAGAGATCACACACCCTGTGGTACGTGATCCACCAGCCCAGCAGAGTCCAAGCTGACCAGAAAGGTGGCTCCCCGGAGAGGCCCAAGACCCGAGGCAACCACACACACAAGGCACTAGAGGCCAACTGAGCAGTCACAGAAGTAGCCATACCAAATTGGCAACCACAGCTACATCTTAGTTAGTCAATAGTCTCAAACCGGTGGACTGTGAAACCCCCTGCCACAATGAATAAACTTAAAAAAAAGATACCAGAAATACAAAAAATCAAGAAAGTACACCACCAAAAGTTAATAAATCTCAAACTCTAGATACTATAGAACAAGAAGCCCTTGAATTGACTGACAAGGAATTTCGAGTGATAATTCTAAGGAAACTGAATGAGATACAACAAAACTCAGCTAGACATCATGAGGAAATGAGGAAAAGTATACAGGACCTGAAAGTGGAAATGTACAAGGAAATCAATGTCCTGAAAAAAAATGTAGCAGAACTTCCTGAACTGAAGAAGTTATTCAGCGAAAGAAAAAACACAATGGAGAGTTTAACCAGCAGGCTTGTCGAAGCTGAAGAGAGAACCTCTGAACTTGAAGATGGGCTTGAAATAACACAAGCAGACAAAAAGAAAGAAAAAAGAATCAAGGACATTGAAGAAAATCTGAGAGAGATATCAGACAACCTCAAGCGCTCAAATATCCGAGTCATGGGTATTCCAGGAGGGGAGGAAAATGGAGATTCCATTGAAAACATATTCAACAAAATAGTGGCAGAAAACTTCCCAGGTATAGGAAAAATCACAGATCTTCAGATCCAGGAAGCTCAATGATCTCCAAATGTATTCAACCCAAAAAGGCCTTCTCCAAGACATGTTATAGTCAAATTGGCAAAACTCAGAGACAAAGAGAGAATCTTAAAAGCTGCAAGAGAGAAGCGTCAAATCACCTATAAGGGAGCCCCAATCAGGCTAACATCAGACTTTTCATCACAAACCCTAAAAGCTAGAAAGGAATGGGATGATATATTCAAAATACTAAAAGACAGAGATTGTCAGCCAAGAATAATCTACCCAGCAAGGCTATCCTTCCGAAATGAAGGGCAAATAGTATATTTCTCAGACAAACAAAAATTGTGGGAGTTTACTACCACATGACCACCCTTACAAGAAATCCTCAAGGGAGTACTGGGTTTGGTTCCTGAAAAATAACTACCACTGCCATAAAAACCCAAGAAAAATCAAAACCCACTAGTATAATAAAAATGGCATTCATAAAGAGAAAACAATCAAACAGAAACGCTATCTACAACCTAAGGAACCAACAAACACAGAAACCAAACAGTAAATCAGAAAGCAAGGAACATAAGACACCTAAGACAACCAAACAACCAATAAAATGCTAGGAATAAATCAGCACCTTTCAATAACAACTCAATGTAAAAGGCTTAAATTCCCCAATCAAAAGACACAGACTGGCTGACTGGATCAAAAAGGAGGACCCAACTATATGCTGTCTACAAGAGACCCACCTCACCCATAAAGATTCACATAGACTAAGAGTGAAAGTATGGAAAAAGACTTACCAGGCAAACAGAAAAGAAAAACGAGCTAGAGTAGCTATTCTTATATGTGACAAAATAGACTTTAAACTAAAAACCATAAAAAGAGACAATGAGGGACACTACTTAATGATAAAAGGACTGATCCATCAAGAAGACATAACAATCATAAATATGTACGCACCCAATGTTGGAGCAGCCAGATTTATAAAACAAACTCTATTAGACTTAAAGAAGGAAATAGACACTAATACCATAATAGCAGGGGACCTGAACACTCCACTGTCAATATTAGACAGATCATCTAGGCAAAGAATCAGTAGAGAAACACAAGATCTAAACAATACTCTTGACCAATTGGACTTGGCAGATGGACATTCCATCCAACAACCTCAGAATATTCATTCTTCTCATCAGCACATGGATCATTCTCCAGGATAGATCACATATTAGGTCACAAATCAAGTCTCAATAAATTCAAAAAAATTGGAATGATCCCATGTATTTTCTCAGACCACAATGGATTAAAACTAGAAATTAATAACAAATGAAACTCTGGAAACTATACAAACACATGGAAATTAAACAGCATTCTACTTAATGACATATGGGTCCAAGAAGAAATCAAGCAGGAAATCAAAAAGTTTATTGAAACTAATGAAAACAATGATACATCATACCAAATCCTGTGGGATACTGCAAAAGCAGTATTGAGGGGAAAATTTATTGCATTAAATGCTCACTTCAGAAGAATGGAAAGATGGCAAGTGAACAACCTAACACTTCACCTTAAAGAACTAGAAAAACAAGAACAATCCAATCCTAAAGTTAGCAGACGGAAAGAAATCATTAAGATCAGAGCAGAACTGAATGAAATTGAAAACCAAAAAACAATTCAAAAGATCAATGAATCAAAAAGTTGGTTTTTTGAAAAGATAAATAAAATTGACAAACCATTAGCATGGCTAACAAAAAAAAGAAGAGAGAAGACTCAAATAACAAAAATTAGAAATGAAAAAGGCGATATTACAACTGATTCATCTGAAATACAAGGAATCATTCGAGACTACTATAAACAACTATACGCCAACAAATTTGAAAATCTGGAGGAAATGGATAAATTTCTGGACACACACAAGCTCCCAAAAATGAACCGTGAAGACGTAGAAAATTTGAACAGACCAATAACAATAAAGGAGATTGAAGCTGTTATCAGAAGGCTCGCAACAAAGAAAAGCCCAGGACCAGATGGATTCACAGCAGAATTTTACCAAACATTCAAAGAGGAATTGACACCGATTCTTTACAAACTATTCCAAAAGATTGAAACGGACGCAAATCTCCCAAACTCATTCTATGAAGCAAACATCATCCTGATACCAAAACCAGGTAAAGATATAACCAAAAAAGAAAACTACAGGCCGATATCCTTGATGAATATAGATGCAAAAATCCTCACTAAAATACTAGCAAACAGAATACAGCAACACATACGAAAAATTATTCATCACGATCAAGTGGGATTCATCCCAGGGATGCAAGGTTGTTTCAACATACGCAAATCAATAAATGTGATACACCATATTAATAAACTCAAACACAAGGACCATATGATCATCTCTATAGATGCTGAAAAAGCATTTGATAAAGTTCAGCACTCATTCATGACAAAGACCCTCTATAAGTTAGGTATAGAGGGAAAGTATCTCAACATAATTAAAGCCATATATGACAAACCCACTGCCAATATCATCCTGAATGGGGAAAAGCTGAAAGCTTTTCCTTTAAGAACAGGCACTAGACAAGGATGCCCACTCTCACCACTTCTATTCAACATAGTGTTGGAAGTACTAGCCAGAGCAATCAGAGAAGAGAAGGAAATAAAGGGCATCCAGATTGGAAAAGATGAAGTCAAAGTGTCCCTGTTTGCAGATGACATGATCCTATATATCGGACAGCCTAAAACCTCTACAAAAAAACTGTTGGAATTGATAAATGATTTCAGCACAGTAGCAGGATACAAAATCAACACACAAAAATCAGTAGCATTTCTTTTCTCCAATAGTGAACATGCAGAACGAGAAATCAAGAAAGCCTGCCCATTTACAATAGCCACCAAAAAAATAAAATACTTAGGAATTGAGTTAACCAAGGATGTGAAAAATCTCTATAATGAGAACTACAAACCACTGCTGAGAGAAATTAGAGAGGATACAAGAAGATGGAAAGATATTCCATGCTCTTGGATTGGAAGAATCAACATAGTGAAAATGTCCATACTACCCAAAGTGATATACAAATTCAATGCAATCCCCATCAAAATTCCAAAGACATTTTTCTCAGAAATGGAAAAAACTATTCAGACATTTATATGGAACAATAAAAGACCACGAATAGCCAAAGCAATGCTCAGCAAAAAAAATAAAGCTGGAGGCATAACACTACCTGACTTTAAGCTATACTACAAAGCTATAATAACCAAAACAGTATGGTACTGGCATAAAAACAGACACACTGACCAATGGAATAGAATAGAGAATCCAGAAATCAACCCACACACTTACTGCCATCTGATCTTTGACAAAGGCACCAAGCCTATTCAGTGGCGAAGGGACTGCCTCTTCAGCAAGTGGTGCTGGGATAACTGGATATCGATATGCAGGAGAATGAAACTAGATCCATACCTCTCACCGTATACTAAAATCAACTCAAAATGGATTAAGGATTTAAATATACACCCTGAGACAATAAAACTTCTTAAAGAAAACATAGGAGAAACACTTCAGGAAATAGGACTGGGCACAGACTTCATGAATACGACCCCAAAAGCACGGGCAACCAAAGGAAAAATAAACAAATGGGATTATATCAAACTAAAAAGCTTCTGCACAGCAAAAGAAACAATTAAAAGAGTTAAAAGACAACCAACAGAGTGGGAGAAAATATTTGCAAAATATACATCTGACAAAGGATTAATATCCAGAATATATAAGGAACTCAAACAACTTTACAAGAAGAAAACAAGCAACCCAATTAAAAAATGGGCAAAAGAGCTAAGTAGGCATTTCTCTAAGGAAGATATCCAAATGGCCAACAGACATATGAAAAAATGCTCAACATCACTCAGCATCCGGGAAATGCAAATCAAAACCACATTGAGATACCATCTAACCCCAGTTAGGATGGCTAAAATCCAAAAGACTGTGAACGATAAATGCTGGCGAGGCTGCGGAGAAAAAGGAACTCTCATACATTGTTGGTGGGACTGCAAAATGGTGCAGCCTCTATGGAAAATGGTATGGAGGTTCCTTAAACAATTGCAAATAGATCTACCATACGACCCAGCCATCCCACTGTTGGGAATATACCCAGAGGAATGGAAATCATCAAGTCGAAGGTATACCTGTTCCCCAATGTTCATCGCAGCACTCTTTACAATAGCCAAGAGTTGGAACCAGCCCAAATGCCCATCATCAGATGAGTGGATACGGAAAATGTGGTACATCTACACAATGGAATACTACTCAGCTATAAAAACGAATGAAATACTGCCATTTGCAACAACATGGATGGACCTTGAGAGAATTATATTAAGTGAAACAAGTCAGGCACAGAAAGAGAAATACCACATGTTCTCACTTATTGGAGGGAGCTAAAAATTAATATATAAATTCACACACACACATACACACACACACACAAACCGGGGGGGGGGGGAAGAAGATATAACAACCACAATTATTTGAAGTTGATACAACAAGCAAACAGAAAGGACATTGTCGGGGGGGAGGGGGGGAGGGAGAGGGGAGGGAGGTTTTGGTGATGGGAAGCAATAATCAGCTACAATGTATATCGACAAAATAAAATTAAAAAAAAAAAAAAAAAATTTGAACAGACCAATAACAATAAAGGAGATTGAAGCTGTTATCAGAAGGCTCCCAACAAAGAAAAGCCCAGGACCAGATGGATTCACAGCAGAATTTTGCCAAACATTCAAAGAGGAATTGACACCGATTCTTTACAAACTATTCCAAAAGATTGAAACAGAAGCCAATCTCCCAAACTCATTCTATGAAGCAAACATCATCCTGATACCAAAGCCAGGTAAAGATATAACCAAAAAAGAAAACTACAGGCCGATATCCTTGATGAATATATATGCAAAAATCCTCACTAAAATACTAGCAAACAGAATACAGCAACACATACGTAATTTTATTCACCACGATCAAGTGGGATTCATCCGAGAGATGCAAGGTTGGTTCAACATATGCAAATCAATAAATGTGATACACCATATCAATAAACTCAAACACAAGGACCATATGATCATCTCTATAGATGCTGAAAAAGCATTTGATAAAGTTCAGCACTCATTCATGACAAAGACCCTCTATAAGTTAGGTATAGAGGGAAAGTATCTCAACATAATTAAAGCCATATATGCCAAACCCACTGCCAATATCATCCTGAATGGGGAAAAGCTGAAAGCTTTTCCTTTAAGAACAGGAACTAGACAAGGATGCCCACTCTCACCACTCCTATTCAACATAGTGTTGGAAGTACTAGCCAGAGCAATCAGAGAAGAGAAGGAAATAAAGGGCATCCAGATTGGAAAAGATGAAGTCAAACTGTCCCTGTTTGCAGATGACATGATCCTGTATATCGAACAGCCTAAAACCTCTACAGAAAAACTCTTGAAATTGATAAATGATTTCAGCACAGTAGCAGGATACAAAATCAACACACAAAAGTCAGTAGCATTTCTTTTCTCCAATAGTGAACATGCAGAACGAGAAATCAAGAAAGCCTGCCCATTTACAATAGCCACCAAAAAAATAAAACAATTAGGAATTGAGTTAACCAAGGAGGTGAAAAATCTCTATAATAAGAACTACAAACCACTGCTGAGAGAAATTAGAGAGGATACAAGAAGATGGAAAGATATCCCATGCTCTTGGATTGGAAGAATCAACATAGTGAAAATGCCCATACTACCCAAAGTGATATACAAATTCAATACAATCCCCATCAAAATTCCAAAGACATTTTTCTCAGAAATGGAAAAAACTATCCAGACATTTATATGGAATAATAAAAGACCACGCATAGCCAAAGCAATGCTCAGCAAAAAAAATAAAGCTGGAGGCATAACACTACCTGACTTTAAGCTATACTACAAAGCTATAATAACCAAAACAGTATGGTACTGGCATAAAAACAGACACACTGACCAATGGAATAGAATAGAGAATCCAGAAATCAACCCACACACTTACTGCCATCTGATCTTTAACAAAGGCACCAAGCCTATTCACTGGGGAAGGGACTGCCTCTTCAGCAAATGGTGCTGGGATAACTGGATATCCATATACAGGAGAATGAAACTAGATCCATACCTCTCACCATATACTAAAATCAACTCAAAATGGATTAAGGATTTAAATATACACCCTGAAACAATAAAACTTCTTAAAGAAAACATAGGAGAAACACTTCAGGAAATAGGACTGGACACAGACTTCATGAATACAACCCCAAAAGCACGGGCAACCAAAGGAAAAATAAACAAATGGGATTATATCAAACTAAAGAGCTTCTGCACAGCAAAAGAAACAATTAACAGAGTTAAAAGACAACCAACAGAGTAGGAGAAAATTTTTGCAAAATATACATCTGACAAAGGATTAACATCCAGAATATATAAGGAAATCAAACAACTTTACAAGAAAAAAACAAGCAACCCAATTTAAAAAATGGGCAAAAGAGCTAAGTAGGCATTTCTCTAAGGAAGATATACAAATGGCCAACAGACATATGAAAAAATGCTCAACATCACTCAGCATCCGGGAAATGCAAATCAAAACCACACTGAGATACCATCTAACCCCAGTTAGGATGGCTACAATCCAAAAGACTCTGAACGATAAATGCTGGCGAGGTTGCGGAAAAAAAGGAACTCTCATCCATTGTTGGTGGGACTGCAAAATGGTGCAGCCTCTATGGAAAATGGTATGGAGGTTCCTCAAACAATTGCAGATAGATCTGCCATACGACCCAGCTATCCCACTGGTGGGAATATACCCAGAGGAATGGAAATCATCAAGTCGAAGGTATACCTGTTCCCCAATGTTCATCGCAGCACTCTTTACAATAGCCAAGAGTTGGAACCAGCCCAAATGTCCATCATCAGATGAGTGGATACAGAAAATGTGGTACATCTACACAATGGAATACTACTCAGCTATAAAAACGAATGAAATACTGCCATTTGCAACAACATGGATGACCTTGAGAGAATTATATTAAGTGAAACGAGTGAGGCACAGAAAGAGAAATACCACATGTTCTCACTTATTGGTGGGAACTAAATAAATTCACACACACACACACACACACACACACACACACAAAACAAACAAACAAACAAACAAAAAAAACCGGGGGGGTGGAAGAAGATATAACAACCACAATTACTTGAAATTGATACGACAAGCAAACAGAAAGGACATTGTTGGGGGGGAGGGGGGAGGGAGGAGGGAGCGAGGTTTTGGTGATGGGGAACAATAATCAGCCACAATGTATATCGACAAAATAAAATTTAAAAAAAATAATAAAAAAAATAAAATCTTCAAATTAAAAAAAAAAATTGAGTCTTTTACTTCTACAAGCTCACAGTGAAGTGGGGGAAATAGTAGTATAAATAAATAATAATCATGACAGGTGCAAAGTTGTAATAATGATATGTGCAGAGTAGCTCAGGGACATAAAAGCCCAACATCCATGGATGAGGATTTAGCAGAGTGATTAATAGCAGAGTCGCTATTGCCTGGATTTGAATCCCAGATTCAGGATTCACTGCATGACCTTGAAAGCTACTTTGCCTCTCTGTGCCTCAGCTTTTTCCTCTGTAAGATAGGGATGATGATAGTACCTATCTCATAGGGTTGTGAAGATAAAGGAGAAACTTAGAACAGTGTCTGGAACGTAGCGCTCAATAAATATTAGTCATTATTATTATTAAATCAAACATAGAGGGTAGCCTGAGACATGACCTGCAAAAGCAGATGGAGAAGTATAGGCTTCATGTTATAGGCATGTTTGGGGAATTCCAAGCAACTCTGTGGCTGGAGGACAGATTAACAGAGTAGAAATGTGACAGGAATGGTCACTGCTCTGGATGATGATACACATGTATCCTAGCTCTGTTATTCACTAGCTGGGTGCCTGAGCAAGTCAACATCGCACGAAAGGAGTAGGTATGCAATACAAGAGAACAAGTATTTCTATGGGTGCATGAGAGAAAATGGCTTGAGACAGTCACTAAAAGTCTGGCTGGGTTTAGATTGTGGAGGGTTTGCATATTACATGTATTACTCAACTATTGCCACAAAAATGCTGTGTAATGACCCCTAAAATCTTAGTAGCTTACAACAACAAACATTTGTTTCCTAACTTATAGGTGGGTTGGCTGAGGTTTGGCTTATTTGGGCTGATTTTTGCTGGGCTTGCCTGCATTCGGCTGGGCTTGGCTCCACCCTGCAGGCCAGTTCTGCTCCACATGTCTCATTCTGGGACTTGTAGCTACCAGTATGTGACATACCTTTCTGAGCATGCATTTCTCATGATAATAGTTGAAGCCAGAGAGAGGGATCCAAGCCATATAAGCACATTTAAAGTCTGCTCACATCGCATCAGACAACATTCCATTGACCAATGCAAGTCACGCAGGATGGGGGAGTATACTGTACTCACATTACAGTAAAAATTGCAAAGTCACATAGCAAAGGGCGTAGGTGTATAATTCTATTGCAGGGGAAAGTGAAGAATTAGGAACAATAACCCAATCTCCATGTTTGGGAGTTTTAATTCATTCCATAGATAAAAAGACCCATGAAAGACATTATATTGAGGAAATGACATGATTAGATCTAAATTTTGGAAAGTTCATTCTGGTGGCTATGTGGAAAGTGAGTGGGGCGGGGAGGAACTGGAGGCATTGGGGCCAGTGCTTCTAGTGCATGGAGCAGAGCAGACATGGTTAGGGCGTGGGATTGCATGAAGAAGATAAATATGAAAAAAACTGATGAGTTAGGACTGGAAAGATTTGGTGACTGGATGTGGCAGGAGTGAGAGGGAGCAGGACTGGTAGGGAGACAAGATAGGGGTGATCCAGAAGTTTTTAAGTTAGAACAGCTAGGTGGATGGTGATTTTATATCCTGAAATAAGAAGGGTTGTAAAAAAGAGCATTTTTCAGAGGAAAAAGACACAGGAAGATAGTAAATCTGATTTAGAACAGTGCGGTGCCTTTGTAATGTATCAACTTGCCTAGGCCAATCTCTATTTCCTAGAATTCTGTTCTCTGAATGTTTCTCCTTAGGGTTGGTCTAAGGAAACATTTTGTGTGAGATTCAGAAGGTGTACTTGATGCAGGATTGATACTGCCTTGTTATTCTCTGAAGGTCGGTGCAGGGGCACCAGGTAATGTTGCAGTTTGTGCCTATTCACCCACGTGTTGGCTCACCTGGTTGATGTGAGGTAGCAGCTGCGCCTGCAGCTACTCTGTCTTCCACCTGATCCTCCTTCTGCTTCTCTGACTCCTGGCCCAGGTGCATGATTAGCTCCCAGACAAGGAATGCCAGCTTCTCCTGTAGAACACCCACATCATCAAAGCTGCTGGCCTAGGCCGTGAGAGACTGACAAGGGCTCTAGCTTTTTCCCACGGGTTCCTATTTGTCTTGGCTCCACACCATTTTACAGCTGTCTTTTCTTCCCAACTTTTTGCCTCGCTGACTTCAAGCTCCAAAGTTTGATGTAAAGATCACAGACTTACAGAAACTGTTTACCAACTACTACAAGTGCAAAAGGTTATGTCTCTGTAAAAAAAAGCATAGATATGTGATTTTATAATGGTTCTATATCTGTGATAAAACCCTGACAGATATGGACAGGATGAGTCTGAGGTGCCTGTAGTAAATATGTGTAGAAATAAGGCATATGGTGTATATTTAGAAAAGAGAGCAGAAATGTAGATTTGATAATATTGGCTAGTGTAGGGAAACTATAGGAAAATGGTCAGGGCCCCTCAGATGTTCAGAATCTTGCCAAGCATTTGCTGTAAATATCCACGTGTGCCCAGGTGTTCCTTGGTTACTATCTAATGTAATTGCATATGGGCACCCAGGTGTCCTGGGTTATGGACTTACGTATAAAGGACTAATGACTCTGATACACGGCATTTCTTGGGAGGCTCCGAGAGGCCGCTAGGGCAGCTGCTCCTAGCTCTGAATAAAGCCTATTAATTTTTTACCTGCTGCTCCCAGGATCTTTTCCTATTACCTACCTCAAGGACCTGCGTGTACAGGGTTTGTGACCAAGTCTGTACAACGGGCTTGGGGGGTCTGTGAGCTCCAGCCCTAGCAATACAGCTAGGAAGTGGGAGTTGATGATACAGGACTAGATGCATTTTATTAGAGACTGTTTAAAGTAAAAAAAAAAGGAGAATTCTTGGGAAATTTCAATATTTGAGGATCTAGAAGAGGGAGAAGAATCAGGAAAAGGCAAGCAATAATCAAATAGATAAGGAGAAAATCAGGAAAAAGATATGCTCTGGAAGCCAAAGGATAAAGTGTTTAAGAAGAATGGGGTATCCACCACATATCCCAGTCCTGCACAAAGGTAAAAGAGAATGAGAAGATAGAAGGTCACCGACTTCTTGAATTAGAAGGGCTACAGTAAGTAAGTGGCAGTGGCTGTGAGGTAGTGTCTACTCTCAAAAGCTTGGTGAAAAGTCAAGGGTTGGGAGGGATGGTGAAAATATCCAGAGAAGATTTTCTTAGGATGGTGGCAATTTGAACCTATTTTTATTCAGAAGGGAGAGAGCAAGCTGGAGAAGATCAGCATTGTGCTATGGTGTGTGATAGGAACATGTGCCCTTGTAGAGAAGTCAGCCTTGATGGAAACCATTTGAGACAGCGCTTCCTCCAAGGCAGAAAGGAAGGAGGCAAGGATAAGGTTGACAGTGTATGGGAATTTCTTAAAGGGCATTATTTTCCTAGTAAACTGGGCAAGCATATCCTTCTACCAGTCAGGACTTTTTTCGTAACATGCATATAAAAGCACTGCATTCTCAGAGTGCGCACGGATCAGGAAGGCACCCACCCAGAGAAGCAGAAGATCCACAGAGACCACATGCCCTGTGGTGCGGGCATACGACCCAGCAGGTAGGCATCACTGCCGCCTGACTCCATCCCCAGTCTGGCCGAGTGTGCACAGATCAGGGAGGCGCCCAGCCAGAGAAACGGAAGATCCACAGAGACCATGCACCCTGTGGTGCTGGCGTGCAATCCAGCAGGTAAGCCTCACTGCCACCACCCAATTCCATCCCCAGCCCGGCCGAGTGCATGCTGACCAGAGAGGCGCCTCCCCGGAGAGGCCCAAGATGCAAGGTGACCATGCACCCAAGGCACTAGTGGGCAACCGATCAGACACTCAGGCAGCCATATGAAATTGGCAGCCCCGGCAGCATCCTAGACAGACAATAGTGTCAAACCAGTAGACTGTGAAATCCCCTGCCACAATGACTAAACATCAAAGGAAAGATACCAGAAATATGAAAAATCAAGAAAGTATACCACCAAAGGATAATAACTCTCAAGCTCTAGATCCTATAGAACAAGAAGCCCTTGAAATGTCTGACAAGGAATTTCAAGTGATAATTCTAAGGAAACTAAATGAGATAAAAGAAAACTCAGCTAGACAACACAATGAAACGAGGAAAAGTATACAGGACCTGAAAGAAGAAATATACAAGGAAATCAATGCCCTGAAAAAGAATGTAGCAGAGCTTGCCGAGCTGAAGAATTCATTCAGAAAAATAAAAAACAGAGAGTTTAACCAGCTGGCTTGCAGAAACAGAAGAGAGAACTTCGGACCTTAAAGATGGGCTGTTTAAAATAACACAGGCCCAAAAAAAATAAAAAAGAAAGAAAAAGAAAAAAGAATTAAAAACATTGAAGAAAATCTAAGAGAGATATCAGACAACCTTAAGCATTCAAATATCCGAGTAATGGGTATTCCAGAAGGGGAGGAAAAAGGAGATTGCACTGAAAACATATTCAACAAAATAGTGGCAGAAAACTTCCCAGATATAGGAAAAGACACAGATCCTTCAGATTCAGGAAGCTCGAAGATCCCCAAATGTATTCAACCCAAAAAGGCCTTCTCCAAGACATGTTATATTCAAATTGACAAAACTCAAAGACAAGGAGAGCATATTAAAAGCTGCAAGAGAGAAGATTCAAATCACCTATAAGGGAGCCCCAATCAGACTAACATCAGACTTTTCATCACAAGCCCTAAAAGCCAGAAAGGAATGGGATGATATATTCAAAATACTAAAAGACAGACATTGCAAGCCAAGAATACTCTATCCTGCAAGGCTATCCTTCCAAAATGAAGGGCAAATAGTATATTTCTCAG
Source organism: Cynocephalus volans (assembly GCF_027409185.1). Lineage (NCBI taxonomy): Eukaryota > Metazoa > Chordata > Mammalia > Dermoptera > Cynocephalidae > Cynocephalus > Cynocephalus volans. The sequence continues at coordinate 41,818,446 of NC_084478.1, read as the reverse complement.
ACAAACAAGAACTGTGGGAGTTCACTACCACATGACGATCCTTAGAGGAAATTCTCAAGGGAGTACTGGTTTTGGTACCTGGAAAATAACTACCACTGCCGTAAAAATTCAAGAAAAATCAAAACCCACTAGTAAAATAAAAATGCCAACAAGAAGAGAAAAAAAATTTATCTACAACCCAAGGAACCAACAAATACAGAAAACAAACAGTAAATCAGAAAGAAAGGAACAAAAGACACTTAAGACATCCAAACAAAAATCAACAAAATGCTAGGATTAAATCAACACTTTTCAATAACAACTTTTAATGGAAAAAGATTAAATTCCCCAATCAAAGACACAGACTGGGTGACTCGATTAAAAAGGGGGACCCAACTATATGCTGCCTTCAAGAGACCCACCTCACCCATAAAGACTCACATAGACTAAGAGTGAAAAGATGAAAAAAGATTTACCATGCAAACAGAAATGAAAAACGAGCTGGAGTAGCTATTCTTATATCTGATAAAATAGATTTTAAACTAAAAACCATAAAAAGAGATCATGAGGGCCACTACATAATGATAAAAGGATCAATCCATCAAGAAGATATAACAATCATCAATATATACACACCCAATGTCAGAGCAGCCAGATTTATAAAGCATACTCTATTAGATATAAAGAAAGAAATAGACACTAATACCATAATAGCAGGGGACCTGAACACCCCACTGTCAATATTGGACAGATCATCTAGGCAAAGAATCAGCAGAGAAACACAAGATCTAAACAACGTTCTAGACCAATTGGACTTGGCAGATATCTACAGAACATTCCGTCCAACAACCTCAGAATATTCATTCTTCTCATCAGCACATGGATCATTCTCCAGGATAGATCACATATTAGGTCACAAATCAAGTCTCAACAAATTCAAAAAAATTGGAATTATCCCATGTATTTTTTCAGACCACAATGCATTAAAATTAGAAATCAATAACAAACAAAATTTTGGAAACTATACAAACACATGGAAATTAAACAGCATTCTACTTAATGACATATGGGTCCAAGAAGAAATCAAACAGGAAATCAAAAAATTTATTGAAACTAATGAAAATAACGATACATCATACCAAAACTTGTGGGATACTGCAAAAGCAGTATTAAGGGGGAAATTTATTGCATTAAATGCTCACCTCAGAAGAATAGAAAGATGGCAAGTGAACAACCTAACACTTCAGCTTAAAGAACTACAAAAACAAGAACAATCCAAACCCAAAGTTAGCAGATAGAAAGAAGTCATTAAGATCAGAGCAGAACTTAATGAAATTGAAACCCAAAAAACAATACAAAAGATCAATGAAACAAAACATTGGTTTCTTGAAAAGATAAATAAAATTGACAAATCATTAGCATGGCTAAATAAAAAAGAAGAGAGAAGATCCAAATAACAAAAATTAGAAATGAAAAAGTTGATGTTACAACTGATACATCTGAAATACAAGGAATCATTCAAGACTACTATAAACAACTATATGCCAACAAATTTGAAAATCTGGAGGACATGGATAAATTTCTGGACACACAAGCTACCAAAACTGAGCCAAAAAGATGTAGAAAATCTGAACAGACCAATAACAATAAAAGAGATTGAAGCTGTTATCAGAAGGCTCCCAACAAAGAAAAGCCCAGGACCAGATGGATTCACAGCAGAATTTTGCCAAACATTCAAAGAGGAATTTACATCTCTTCTCTACAAACTATTCCAAAAGATTGAAACAGAGGCAATTCTCTCAAACTCATTCTCTGAAGCAAACATCACCATGATACCAAAACCAGGTAAAGATACAACTAAAAAAGAAAACTACAGGCCAATATCCTTGATGAATATAGATGCAAAAATCCTCAATAAAATGCTAGCTAATAGAATACAGCAACACATATGTAAAATTATACACCACTGCAAAGTGGGATTCATCCCAGAGATGCAAGTTTGGTTCAACATATGCAAATCAATAAATGTGATACACCATATCAATAAACTCAAACACAAGGACCATATGATCATCTCTATAGATGCTGAAAAAGCATTTGATAAAATTCAACATTCATTCATGACAAAGACCCTCTATAAGTTAGGTTTAGATGAAAAGTATCTCAACATAATTAAAGCCATATATGATAAACCCACGGCCAATATCATCCTGAATGGGGAAAAGCTGAAAGCTTTTCCTTTAATAACAGGAACTAGACAAGGATGCACATTCTCACCACTCCTATTCAACATAGTGTTGGAAGTACTAGCCAGAGCAATCAGAGAAGAGAAGGAAATAAAGAGCATCCAGATTGGAAAAGATGAAGTCAAACTCTCCTCTTTGCAGATGACATGATCCTATATATCAAACAGCCTAAAGCCTCTACAAAAAAAACTCTTGGAGTTGACAAATGATTTCAGCAAAGTAGCAGGATACAAAATCAACACACAAAAGTCAGTAGCATTTCTTTTCTCCAATAGTGAACATGCAGAAAGAGAAATCAAGAAAGCCTGCCCATTTACAATCGCCACCAAAAAAAATAAAATTCTTAGGAATAGAGTTAACCAAGGATCTGAAAAATTTCTATAATGAGAACTACAAACCACTGCTGAGAGAAATTAGAGAGGATACAAGAAGATGGAAAGATATCCCATGCTCTTGGATTGGAAGAATCAACATAGTGAAAATGTCCATAATACCCAAAGTGATATACAAATTCAATGCAATCCCCATCAAAATTCCAATGACATTTTTCTCAGAAATGGAAAAAACTATCCAGACATTTATATGGAATAACAAAAGACCACACATAGCCAAAGCAATTCTGAGCAAAAATAAATAAATAAATAAAGCAGGAGGCATAACACTACTTGACTTTAAACTATACTACAAAGCTATAATAACCAAAACAGCATGATACTGGCATAAAAACAGACACACTGATCAATGGAATAGAAGAGAATCCAGAAATCAACCCACACACCTACAGCCATCTGATCTTTGACAAAGGCACCAAGCCTATACACTGGGGAAGAGACTGCCTCTTCAGCAATTGGTGCTGGGATAACTGGATATCCATATGCAGGAGAATGAAACTAGACCCATACCTCTCACCATATATGAAAATCAACTCAAAATGGATTAAAGAATTAAATATACACCCTGATACAATAAAACTTCTTAAAGAAAACATAGGAGAAACACTTCAGGAAGTAGGACTAGACACAGACTTCATGAATACGACCCCAAAAGCACAGGCAACCAAAGGAAAAATAAACAAATGGGATTATATCAAACTAAAAAGCTTCTGCACAGCAAAAGAGACAATTAACAGAGTTAAAAGACAACCAACAGAGTGGGAGAAAATTTTTGCAAAATATACATCTGACAAAGGATTAATATCCAGAATATACAAGGAACTGAAACAACTTTACAAGAAAAAATACAAGCAACCCAATTAAAAAATGGACAAAAGAGTTAAATAGGCATTTCTCAAAGGAAGATATATGAATGGCCAACAGACATATGAAAAAATGCTCAACATCAGTCAGCATTCAGGAAATGCAAATCAAAACTACACTGAGATACCATTTCACTCCAGTTAGGATGGCTAATATCCAAAAGACTGTGAATGATAAATGCTGGTGAGGTTGCAGAGAAAAAGGAACTTTCATCCATTGTTGGTGGGACTGCAAAATGGTGCAGCCTCTATGGAAAATGGTATGGAGGTTCCTCAAACAATTGCAGATAGATCTACCATATGACCCAGCTATCCCACTGCTGGGAATATACCCAGAGGAATGGAAATCATCAAGTCGAAGGTATACCTGTTCCCCAATGTTCATTGCAGCACTCTTTACAATAGCCAAGAGTTGGAACCAGCCCAAATGTCCATCATCGGATGAGTGGATACAGAAAATGTGGTACATCTACACAATGGAATACTACTCAGGTATAAAAACGAATGAAATACTGCCATTTGCAACGACATGGATGGACGTAGAGAGAATTATATTAAGTGAAACGAGTTCGGCACAGATAGAGAAATATCACATGTTCTCACTTATTTGTGGGAGCTAAAAATAAATAAATAAATACAGAAACAACTGGTGGGGGGCAGGAAGAAGACACAACAATTACAATTTCTTGAAGTTGATATGACAAACAAACAGAAAGGACATTGTTGGGAGGGAGGGGGGAGAGGGAGGAGGGAGAGAAGTTTCGGTAATTGTCCACAATAATCAACCACATTGTATATTGACAAAATAAAATAAAATTTGGAAGAAAATTTTAAAAAGCTCTGCATTCTCACTTCACTATGAGCCCTTGGGACTGCATCTACCCAGGAGGGCACCTTTTCTACACAGGCCAGCACCAGCGCTGCCATCACTCCAGCTTCAATGGGAGCTGGAAAGCACATTTCTGGCTTATACATCAGGGAGGTGGGAACATAGAGTGTTCCTAAGCTTCTGGGAAAGCAAAAGAAATATTCTCTGTGACTATCTGTTGAGCTGAAAGGGAGGAAGATTTTAAAAGAACAATAAATGTCTGATATAGCCATTAGAAAGGTAAATGGGAATTAACTAAAATGATTTCTCAGCAATATGAGGATCCAAGGAAGAGTGGAGCTCAAATTTATAATTTATTTGTTCACTCATTCAATTATTCAACAAATATTTATTAAATGCCATGTGCCAGGTACTGTTCAAGCCACTGGGAATATGTGGTGAATATGAAAATAATTAATGTGGGCATTCTGGAGACAGTGATAAGATGACGATAAATGTTTCAAAAAATATATAGCAGGCTAAGGGGTTTGAGAGTGACTCAAATAAGCGATGCAAATTTAGATGGGATTTTCAGGGAATGCCTCTCAAAGGAGGTGACATTTGAACAAAGTCCTGAATGTAGTGAGGAAAAAAGCTGTATAAAGTTTCCCCCACAAAAAGTGTTTCAGGCGGAGGAAGCAGCAAATGCAAAATCCCTAAGGGAGAAATGAGCTTGGTGTGTTTTGAAGGACACCAAAATGGCCAATGTGACTGTAGCAGCTGGCTTGGAGAGGGAGGAGGTGGGGAAATGGTAGGAGATGGTGTCATAAGGTGGGTGGGCCTAGAAAATGTAGGGGCTTATAGGGCATAATAAGGAGATTACATTTTACTTCAAGTGTGAGGGAATCTTGGGAAATTTTGACAAGGACAGTGACGTGATTTGGTCACATTAATTGCTGGGTGGGTAGTAGTGGAAGCAGAGAGACTGGATCAGAAGGCATTGCAGTGGTTTAGGTGAGAGATAACAGCAGCTAAAAAAGCATCTGAGCTGTACGAAGGAGTCAGACTCTGGACATAATTTGATGGATTAGATATAAAGTGTAAGAAAAAGAATAATCAAAGATAACTTCTAGATTTTTGGCCTGGACAATTGAGGGCATTGTGTGAGTGGAGTGCTGAGAAATGTTTAACAAATGGTACTCAGGATGGGGGAGCCCTGATTTGTAGCATTTGCCAATCTCCATGGTGTAAATATTCCCTTATGTCTGATTTCAAGTGATCAATGTGGCTTTACTGAATACAGAATTGAGAATCGAGGTACTAACTTTTGAACACAGAACTTTGACAATGTATCCTCAATCTAAAGACAAAAAGAATTGTGAGCAAATCTGGAACTCTAGTTGATGGGTTTTATTTTGATTTACTCAGTGGCGTAAGTTTGTGATTCTGAAACTCTTTACTGTGTGTTGTAACACTGAGCAAATAAGTAAATATATTGATAATATTGGTAGCCAGGTTTCTCTCTGTTGGAGAAGGGAGATATAAGTAGGATTGAGTGAAGACTAGGAAGAATAGTTTGATAGTGAATTGGAATGAACTCCAATTCTTTCCTAGCTCTTTTCACTATAAGGAAAGCAAAACACCACAGTAGTAACGAAAACACCTAGTACCAGACCTTTGTTTCTAGATACCATTTCCCACTAAAAGGAGCTAAGGATCCTTAGATAAATGGCTGATTCCAGGGCTAGGCCATAGAGAATATAGGATGAGCCTGAAACATTATTTTCCATGTGTGCCAAATAGTAAGAAAATGTTCAGAAAATCATGGAGTATGTCAAAAGTAGACAGGAGTCAGCCTGAAGGGGATTCCATTGGCCAAATCTGAGACAACTTAACATCAAAATATATAATGATAGCAATGAATTATAGTCTATTGAATAAAATAAAAATTGAGACCATACTGATAGATGGATGGATTGACAGATGGTTGGATGAATAGATAGATAAATAAAAAGCTCCTTCTTACATGCTAGCTAATAACAACTAATAAATGTAGAAGGAATGGTGATTTAGAAAACCAACTTTTTGCAAACGTTATGATAACTAATTCAGGCAAGAATCATCAATGGTTACTAAAACTAGTTGACAAAAATTTGATGAGGAACAGAATATTTACATAGCCTCAAAGTATCTTCCCACAAATTACTTATTAATTCCCCCTCCCAAAAAAGAGTAACATCACAGCAGAGAAACATAGTTGATGCCACCTAATCCAAGTGATCACAGTTAATATCACCAGGAATGGGACAACCTGATGTCATATGCCTCTTAAGATGATGCAACAAGAAGGATACAATATAACTTATGCAATATTCCTGTCAAAATGCATAAGCTGAGTCTAATCATAAGGAAGCATCAGATAAACTCACACTGAGGAACAATCTACAAAATATCTGGCCTGTGCTTTTAAAGAATGTTAGGGTGCTGACAGTCAAAGAAAGACCAAGGAACCATTCCAGAATAAAGGAGACTAAAGAGACATGAAAATGAAATGAAAACCATGATCCTGGATTGGATCCTGAACCAGACAAGAGTGCTATAAGAGTCATTATTGGGGCAGTTGACAGTACAGTCATGTATTGCTTAAAGATGGGGTTACATTCTGAGAAATGTGTCATAAAGTGATTTCACCATGTGTGAACATATTGTACTTATGCAAACCTAGATGGTATAGTCTACTACACACCTCCAGCTCCACTATAATCTTATGGGACCATGGTCATATATGCAGTCCCTCATTGACCAAAATATGGTTATATGTGCATGACTGTACTTAAGTATGGTGTGTTGATCAGATAATGGAATTGTATTAATATGATTTTTGATCACTGTAACATGGCTATGTAAGTCAATGTCCTTGTCCTTAGGAAATACACACTGCTGAAGTATTTAGGGGTAAAGGGGCATGATGTCTGCAACTTACTTTCTGTTGACTCAAGATATATATTGCAAGAGGAGAGAGAATTTTCAATAGCCAAGACATGGAAGCAACCCAAATGTCCATCAACAGAAGACTGGATAAGGAAAATGTGGTATATATACACAATGGAATACTGCTCGGCCATGAAAAAGAATGAAATTCTGCCATTCGCAGCAACATGGATGAGCTTGGAGAAAATAATGTTAAGTGAAAAAAGCCAGGATCAGAAAGAGAAATACCACGTGTTCTCACTCATAAGTGGGAGCTAAGAGAGAAAGAAGGAAGGAAGGAGAAAGAAGGAAGGAAAGAAAGAAAGACCACAGTACAGTAGTGCATTGGACCTGCAGAGGGAGAGAGCACACATAAGGTTGCCGGGGGGTGGGGAGGTAGGTCAGGGATTAATTGGGTGGGGGACACGAAGAATAATCGCCAATTGTGGTAATGGGCATGCTGATCGTATTGATCTGACCATCACATTTTGGGCACAGGTGGGATGGTCAGCTTTGTACCCGATGAATATGCATAATCAATAAAAAAAAAAAAGAGGAGAGAGAGACAGAGACAGACAGAGAGAGAAAATGACAGTGAGAAAGCCAGTGTGGCAAACCGTTAGCAACTGATAAACTGAGTGTAGGATTGATGGGAGTTTTTTGCTCTACTCTTTCAACTTCTCTGTTAAGTTTAGAACTATTTTAAAATAAAAAGTTAAAAGAAAGAGAGACCAACTGTGTTAAAACCTGTTTGAGCATTGACCTTTGGATAGAACAAGATGCAGGTCATGAGCAGCCATGTCAGGAGAGGTTACGGCAGAGTTCTGGGATGAAAGTGTCACTGCAATCTGTGGACAAGAGAATGGGAGATTAAAGCAGCAGCAAGTGAGAACTCCTCGAGGAATTTTGCTTAACTGAATGGGAATGTGTGGTTAAGAGGGAGTGGCTGTGGAGTGGTTTTTTTGTTTTGTTTTTGTTTTTTTCGGCGGCTGGCCAGCAAGGGAATCTGAACCCTTAACCTTGATGTTACCAATGCCGCAGTCTAACCAACTGAGCTAACCAGGCAGCTGTGGTGGTTTTTAATATGAGACATGTTAAATATGTGATGGGAATGTTTTTATGATAATACAGCAAGAAAAGAAAAAGGGATGACACATGAGAAAGGGACAAATGACAGGAGAAAAGTCACAGAGGAGACTCAAGGGAATGACATCTAGTGATAAATAGACCACTTGGCCCTACTAGAAGTTCAGACATTGAACATACAGTGGACTCACTGTATAGGGAGAATATGAAGGCTCTTCAAAAGGTTTGTGGAAAGATTCATATTATTTTTTAAATCTATTTTTCCCTGAACTTTTTGAAGTACCTTCATATGTGGGTACAGATGCAGTTACAATGACAAGTGGTGGAAAAATAAAACCATTCTATTTTGTTTCTAACACTTCAAGCTGAGAGTGGGGAGGCAGGAAGGGTGCTGAAAATCTGAGAAAGAAGGTGTATATTAGTTATCTCAGAGAAAGTGGGAGTGGATGAACTATCGGATGTATTGAGATTACTTAGCAGTGCTGAGAGTCCACTTCAGATTTCTGATCATAAATTTAAAGTAGCAACTCAGTAGAACTTCCATACCCAGTAAGGAGAGAAAAGAGCTGGACAAGTATTTTTTTTAAAAAGTCTTCTTAAAAGCCTCAGGTAGGTAGCAAAATAGTGACCAGCAACTACTGTGTGAGGAAATTCAGAAAGGTGACAGCAGCATCTAGGCTGCTTTTGCCCTGGGGGGCAATACTAACCTGATTGGGCAGCTGAGAAGGCCGAGTTATACTTTGAGAGCTCCTCAGGTCTAGAAGGACAAAAGTCAGAATCCAATGCCTGTCAAGGGTGAGGACCCTGCTAAACCACATTAAGAGGTCGAAAGAGCTAGAAACAAACCAACCATGAACTTGCAGACCAGCTTCAAGTCATCCAAGAGACCCAGAGAACTTCATGCTCTAAAATTGGATTGAGTGACTCCGAATTGCTAGTGCTGTCAGGCTCCCAACAGTAGCAAAGAAAATTGTCTGTGGAGGAAATTATGTTTGCAAATTCAATATGCAATGTGCCTTTGGGTCCTCCATCATTTTACCCCAACCTACTCTTCCCAGCAATCTCTTCTCAACCTTCCCCTTTCCATGCCCTCCTCTTTGTCTAGAATTCCCTTCCCAATGCTCTTTTTTTTAAAATAGTGGCTTAAATAAGATGTAAATTCATTTCTCTCTCACGTAATAGTCCAAGAGTAGGAAGTACAGGGTTTCCTCAACATAGGGCTCCATCTTCCACCAGCAGAAATGGTTGGGCAGATGGCTGCCTGGGAGACTGGGGGAACTGGGCAGTTGCTCTACCATCTGCCCTACCATATCTGCCGGTGGAAGCGAAGTTCCTTCTCAAAGCCCCCTCTATTAAGTTGTCCTGGCCCCAAAGTCAAAATTAATCTGTCTCTTCCTTGTTTCTTCATTCATTTGTCCTTTGATTCTAACACTTATTACCTTCTGTTGCATATTACAGTTGGGCATTGCTCACTGCCTGCTATTCTGAGTCTGGAGAGAGCAGACACAATGTCTTGTGCATGTCTGTATTCTCTGCAACATCTACCTTGGTTCCTGCACAGAGCAGGTTCCTGTACATGTTTGTAGACTTGGACTGTGATAACTGGATAAATGTTGATGCTGAGGTTCAAAGTTACAGATCCTCTTTTCCAGTTTCCAGTTCTAATCAAATCGTGTTCCCTAGTTTTATCCAACTTGGAGAAAGTTACTTTCAAGGTCAGGAATGAGGAAATATTCTGCCCGTTTTATTTTATGAGCAGACACAAAGATGAGGTTTACTTTTTCCTCTTTAGCTCTCCTAACATTGAGCTGATTGATGGAAGGTAGAGGAAAGTAATAAACCTTTATTCACAGGACTGCAAAACCCTCTCTGGCTGCCTCCTCCTTCCCTCTCAGGAGATAGATGGGGCCATTGCTGTTATGAAATATACAGCAAAGGGGTGTTTTTCCAGTAATCCCTCTGGTACTCATCTCCATCTTGACTACTTCTTGATAAAGATATCACCCTCTAGATAGAAACTGTCATCAAGACAAGCAGGCCATATGTATATTTAACCGTTTTGCTTCTTAAAGAGAATAGCAGCTTATCATGAAAAATTGGCTGCTCCTTTTGGGGCAATGATTTTACAGCCTGAGAGAAGAAACATGCTATGTCAGATCTAGTAGAAATTTCAGAAATAAATTAGTCACAATGTTCCTTGTCACAGCACTATCCTGTTCTTAATTTCAGCAAGTGATTGGCTGGGGCCCAGTTGCCCAAGTGGGTAGCCACAGCAAGCCATACGTTGAAGCAAGCAAGGTAGCTCTCTGTTCAGTGTGATACGACAGGAAGGGCTGCAGAGTCCAAATACAGCACTCCTGCTGGCCGGGTATGGGGCTCTGTTTTAGTTAGCTTTTGCTGCCAATCAAGCCTTCCTAAAATTTAGTGGCTTAAAGCAACAAACATGTAACTGTTTCTCACTCTTCTTTGGGCTAGCTGAGCAGTTCTTCTTGTCTGGGCTGCTTTCCTGACCTCTGCTGAGCTTGCTCTGTATCTGTGGTCAGTTGGTGGCTTAGCCAGGCCTGGGTGGGCTAGGATGGCCTCACTCACGTGTCTCATAATTGGCTTTGTCCACTGGGGCAAGGTGGATGACTTTGCCACACGTGTGTCTCTCATCGTCCAGAAGGCTGATGCAGGCTCATTCTCATGGTGGTCTTAGGGTTGCAAGTGCAGTGAGGCAGTGAGTCATAGTACGTGGGCTTTCAAACCTCTGCTTAGGTTGGATTCATTGTGTGCCACTTAGGAAGGCAGTCAGAGTAAGCACCTGAAAAGAAGAAAGAGCCCCACCTGGGTCAAACTTGTCTGGGGATAGAATGAGGCAGGGGAAGGCATTTCCTGAGTACTGGACTGCTGAGGGGGTGAGAAAGGAAAAATGAAGGGTCCAGGCTGGAGAGGGCAGGCCCGGGACAGTTTCTTCTCTGGCCTCCGATTGTTCTTCCCTCCATTCATCAACTCAGGTGTGTCAAGATCACTTCCAAGTCCCACTTCCTGGAAAAGTAGGCAGCTTATTTTTAACATTAGATGACTGCACACAAAAACTCCATTTTAAAAGAGCAGTTTTAACATTTTATTTGGAGGTACTTTCAAGCACACAGAAGAATTGCAAGAATATGAAGAGTACATAGAACAGCTGACCCTTTATCCAGAGTCACCTATCATTAACATTTGCTTTATCGTTTGTACTCTATTCCCCTCTGTCTCTCTCCACATACACACACACACACACACACACACACACACACACACACACACACACACACGCACGAGGAGGGGTCTTCAAAAAGTTCATGGAAAAATTCGCATTATCTTTTTAACTTTTTTATTTTTATTTTATTATTATTTTTTTTTCCTGTCTTTTTCGTGACCGGCACTCAGCCAGTGAGCGCACCGGCCATTCCTATATAGGATCCGAACCTGCGGTGGGAGCGTCGCTGCACTCCCAGCGCCGCACTCTCCCGAGTGCGCCACGGGCTCAGCCCTAACTTTTTTATTTTTTAATAAAATTATTTTTTAATAAAATTGATTGTACATATTTATGGGGTACACAGTTATAGGCAATACATGTGTACAATGTGTAATGATCAAATTAGGATAATTAGCAAAATTGCAAAAATTTATCATTTCTTTGTGATGAAAACATTTAAGCTCCTCTTGTCTAGCTATTTGAGAACATACTATAAATTATGGTTCATTGTAGTTGCCTAGCACTACTGTATACCACTAGAACTTATTTTTCCTATCTAGCTGTAATTTTGTGTCCACTAACCAACCTCTCACTATCCCCTCTCCCCTCTCCCTTTCTCAGCCTCTAGTAACCACAGTTCTACTCTACTTCCAAAAGTTCAATTTAATTATTTTTTTGGCTCCCACATATGAATGAGAACATGCACATGTGGTATTTATCTTTCTGTGCCTGACTTACTTTACTTAACATAATGTCTTCCAGGCTCATCCAGGTTGTTGCAAACACACGATTTCATTCTTTTCGTGGCTAAGTAGTATTCCATTGTGTGTGTACACCACATTTTCTTTATTCATTCATCTGTCAATAGACACCTACGTTGGTTCCATATCTTGGCTATTGTGAATAGTGCTGCAATACACATGGGGCTACAGATATCTCTTCAGTATGCTCATTTCCTTTCTTTTGGATAAATACCCAGTAGTGGGATTGCTGGATCATATGGTAGTTCTATTTTTACATTTTGAGAAGCCTTTATATTGTTTTCCATAGTGGTTGTACTAATTTACATTCCCACCAACCGTATATAAGAGTTCCCTTTTCCCTCATCCTTGCCAACATTCGTTATTTTTTGTTTTTTTGATAATAGCCTGTCTAACTGGGGTGAGATGATATCTCATTGTGGTTTTGATTACTGATGTTAAGCATTTTTTTCATATACCTGTTGTCCATTTGCATACCTTCTTCTGAAAAATGTCTGTTCAGGTCATTTTTCCATTTTTTAAATCAGATTATTTGAGGGTGTATTTTTTTGCTGTTAAGTTCTTTGTATATTCTAGATATTAATCTCTTGTTGGATGAATAATTTGCAAATATTTTCTTCTATTCTGTAGGTTGCCTCTTCACTCTTTTGATTGTTTCTTTTGCTGTGACGAAGCCTTTTAGCTTGATGCAATCCCACATGTCTACTTTGGCTTTTGTTGCCTGTGTTTTAGAAGTATTCTCCATAAAATTTTTGCCCAGATCAATGTCTTGGAGTGTTTACCCTATGTTTTCTTCTTGTAGTTTTATAGTTTCAGGTCTTACATTTAAGTCTTCAATTCATTTTGAGTTGATTTGGTTATATGGTGAGAGATAGGGGTCTAGTTTATTTCTTCTGCATATGGACATCCAGTTTTCCCAGAACTATTTATTGAAGAGGCCACCCTGTCCCAATGTATGTTTTTGGCACCTGTGTCAAAGATCAGATGGCTGTAGATATATGGGTTGATTTCTGGTTTCTCTATTCTGTTCCATTGGTCCATGTGTCTGTTTTTATGCCAGTCCCATGCTGTTTTGGTTACTATAGTTTTGTAGTATAGTTTGAAGTTAGGCAGTATCATGCCTCTGGCCTTATTTATTTATTTGTTTATTTTGCTTGAGATTGCTTTGGCTATTTGGGGTCTTTTGTAGTTCCATAGAAATGTTAGGGTTGTTTTCTTTATTTCTGTGAAGAACACTGCTGGTATGTTGATAGGGATTGCACTGAATCTGTAGATCACTTTGGGTAGTATGGTCATTTTGACAAAATTAATTCTTATAATCCATGAACATGGAATCTATTTCTATTTTTCTATGTCCTCTTTCATTTCTTTCATTAGTGTTTTGTGGTTTTCATTGTAGAGATCTTTGGTTAAGTTTATTCCTAGGTACTTTTTGTTTGGTAGCTACTGTAAATGGGATTGCTTTCTTGATTTCTTTTTCAGCCAGTTCATTGTTAGTGTATAGAAACACTATTGAATTTTGTATGACAAACCCACAGCTAACATCATACTGAAAGAGAAAAAGTTGAAATATTTTCCTCTAAGAACAAAAACAAGAGAAGGATGCCCACTCTCACCACTCCTATTTAACATAGTACTGGAAATTCTAGCCAGAGCAATTAGGCAAGAAAAAGAAATAAAATGCATCCAAATTGGAAAAGAGGAAGTCAAATTGTCCCTGTCTTCAGGTGACATTATCCTATATACGGAAAAACCTAAAGACTCCACCAAAAAACTCTGATAAACAAATACAGCAGAGTTGCATTGTCTTTTAATTCAATTTTTCCATGAACTTTTTGATGTACCCTCATATATATATTTTCTAAACCATTTGAGAATAAATTGCATACATTGTGGCTTTGTACCCTAAATACTTTAGCATATATTTTCTAAGTATAGGAACAGTCTCAAAGAGAGTACTTTTAAATGCAGAGAACACACATTAAAGATGGGATGTTCTATCCAGTGATAGGAACTCCATAACCGTGCAGCACAGTGCTCAGCTGGGCAAAGCCCTATCCCATATGCTCTGCCTTCTTCTCCCAGGCCACAGTGACCACCCTCTACTCCCTTCTAGAAGTGCAACATGGGCCAGGGGTGGGGGTGGTGCAGGGGGACATGCAGAGAGAAGTAGGCAATAGAAAGACAGGGACAAACAGGGCTTTTAGCCTCAAAAGAAGTGAGAAAGGAGGGAGACATTATTGCCTTCAGGAAATTAAACAATGGGTGATAGAGAACACTTAAGGTTGGGGGGGGTTGTTTCAAACAGGGAAGGGGAGGAAATAAAGCATTATGATGAAAAGTAGAACATGGGGCTTTTAGACGATATGGAGAAACACCCCAAAGATACAAACTCCAAATCTAGAGGCATCTCAGTGGTACACATTGAAACCACATGTCTCTTTTTCTAAAAAACATTCCAGGATAATTTTCTTATTGAACCAACTAGACACATGATGTGAGAGAAAGCACTCTCCAGCTCGAAGGTTCTTGGCTAAGGTTTGCTGGCTTCTAGTGGCCAGAAAGGAACCTCAGGCTCCTGGGTCAGCCTGGCATCATTGTGACTTGCGGGGCTGGGGGGGGGGGCGGTAAGGGAGCAATTTGTGCTAAGTGTTTTAAGGGCTCATTGAGAACATTGAGAATACTGAACACTCTCTGCTTCTTTACCAAAACTTAAGAAACTTCTTTGCTCCAGAACAAATTATGGAGGTAGCATTTGGGCCCAGACTTAATGATGTTCTAAAGATAATGCTTTCCACCCTCTCTAATGAAAGGTACAAAAGTAGATGGCAGGCAAGATACATTCAGAGTAGACTCCCACAAGCATTGTGGGATAAAAATCAAAGGGAGATAACATATGTCAAAGAACTTCGTAAACTCTAAAGAAGTACATACATATACAACATTACTTTTAGAAAAAAATCAGAGACCTCTATAATAGGTTCTTGGACAACATCTGCAAATTCTCTAAACTTTGGTTTGCTCCTCTGCACATGGAAATAACGGTACATCCTGTACATATGGATTGCTGAAATTGTCTGAGTCAGTAGATAAAGTGCTTGCTTTATCTTTTACTGGGCAGGGCTGACACTTACTAAAGATTTAGGAAGTTTAGCTGTCATTATTACTATTATTTTCTGGGAGTCTTGTCTTCAGTTTTATGACAGACCAGGAGAATTTGCCTAAACTGGAATTCTATTTCACAGTTTTTAAAGGTCTTTGAAGTACATGTTGATACCATTTAATTAAGATGGGACCTGAAATTCCTCATAAAATTCTCCTCAAGTAGGTGGAGACATAGCTCTTCTCAGGGGAAAGATGCATTCAAATGGCCACTTGATATGAAGATGCCGTGGAAGGGATGTTAGTGGTGTTTGGGGGGTTAACAAGATGGACTTTAAAGCCCTTGCAGGTTTGAAATTCTGTGTCATGTGACTCTATGATCCTCTTTGTTGCCTGCCAATTCATGAGCAGAGGTAAATTGCAGAAGAAAACAGAGATGCATCACAGTACAAAGCTATGGTTAACCCCATGCCCTGCGCTGGTGGGAACTCCATCCTCTTCCCTCAGAGAGGCACTGTGGTCCCTCCCAGTCACACAGAGTTGCTCTTGGAACGGCCCCTGACTGCAGCTGCCCTCCCAGTGCCATCCTCTCTCCTGTAGTTACCTTTGAGAGGGAGGCATGTGTGCTGAAGATGCTTTTTGAGTGGAGGAAAGATTGGCATCAAGCTGAAGTAACTCAAAATAGTAAAACTTTGTAGTCCTGCTGGAATAATGAAAGTGGACCTAAGCAAATAACTGAGAGTCAAAGCTGACAAGGATGATTTAGATGTCAATCTGATATTCTGTGTGATATAAATAATACAAATTCTGAGTATTTTGGCAGAAAATAATGCAAATAATATCACGTAATTTGTTAATTCTATCTAACAACAATAGAGTTCATAGAATCCGTGATTAGTGTGCAGTGATACATTAAATATAGTTAATTCTCCTTAATGGAAGGGCAGAATAACAAGTTGGTGAATAACTGTAGTAAATAATAACAGACTATAAATTCCTCAAAAGAAATCATAATTCTAAATCAGCAATAGCTTCATACATAAGACATTTATAGTTTGGAATTAAATGGCTAAAGTATAATATCAAAATAGCTCATGTTTGTTAAGTACTTACTGAATACCAGATGCTATGCCAAGTGATTTTCATGTCTCTCATTTAATCCTTGAGCGATTGTGTATTATCCCATTTTACAGATGAGGACACTGGGATTCTATGTGTTATAGATCCTATGTGATCAGGGGGAAAGAATCTGTTTCACTTGGCAGTTGGGGAGCTAGAGGGCTCTTTGTGCTTCTAAAATCTGGAAGCAAGCAGGGAGGAAGGAAGGAACAGGGATATTGTAGATCAAAGTTTAGGACTCAGCTCTAAAGACTGTGAGACTTGAATCTCCCAAATCTAATCTAAAATCTCTCAATGCAGCACTTGGTATACAAAGTGCTTACTCAACAGAGAGGCCCTGAGGAGTATGGAGAAAAAGAGAGCTAAGGGAGATAAACATAAGGGGATGTGGAATTTACCTGGAGATAGGAAATTTACTTTCAAATTAAGTGGCTTGACTGATGTGGGTGCCCACCAGGGTTGAGACCACGAGGAAGGATGTCATGACGCAGGTCAGCAACAGGGAAGAGGAGCTTTTAGCCAGAACCAGCAGGTTTCCTGTGGCGCCTAAGACCCACAAAGCCTTCTGAGGCGTTTGCATGTGAGAGGTCTATCTATGTACAAATAAATGCACAGTACACTGAGGACTGACTGCACCTGGAACTCCCACAGATTCTCAAAGGAGGCTGGCACCTAAAAAGTGGTGGAGACTCTCTTCTGATCGATCAACCTGAGGAACTTCAGAAAGCAGGTGAGCAGTCATTTCAGCCCCAAGGTGAGGCTGCACAGACATTGTCTAACGTTTGAAAAAATCATCAAGGCTCAATTATGGAAACAACGCCAGTCACAGACAATTGTAACCTTTAACGTACATGAAGTTTTGGATTTTTACCCTGCTATTATACTTGTTTCACTTGACCTTTGGATTTATGTCTGTAGAGTGGTAAATATGTTACTAGATATTGGTTATGATTGCTCCTGCCTCTTGTTTTAACCAGGATTGGGGCTGTTCAGGGACCGCTTCCATTTTTCTGGTTAATAGAATGCTGATTCCATTGCACGGGCAGAGCTCACATGGACACAGAGAAACACAGGTTGGGAGAAGACCTTAAAAGCACTCTCCTGTTTTTCAGATGAATAAAGTGAGGCCCAGATTTGTTATGCAGCTAATTTGAGTGGGAACCAACAATTTGCTTTTCTGCAATGCCATGCCTGTATCCGATTCCACCTCTTCCTGCAGGAAAGGACTTTTATTCAGTGTTTTCTCAAACTCCCCTTATACTGTTGCACCAACCGATGGTTGTAGAAGCTTTAGTGCCATTTTAGGATTGTCAACGCTCCATATTAGTGCAAGCAACCCCCTTGGGAGGCAGCAATGACAGAAATTAGTCAGCTAGCTGGAAGAAGGTGGATTGACAATGCAGTCATTTGGAAAGCCAGTTAATTTCACCTACTGCCAACATTCAGATAAGAAGCACATACACAGTCACCTAAGACAGGAGTACCATTTAATATTTTTTCTAAGTGTTTAAATATTGCCACTTATTGGTAATTACCTCTTTGCATAGTTGCAAGAAAACAAATAAAAAGAAATGCATTACTGGGATATTGTCACATTTTGTTATAAGGGATTTAAAATAAATTTCATATTTTAATCTGCCAATTATGTTATTTCTCCAGTTTCTGAATATAATTAATTCAAACAGTAATGGGTCTGTGATGTAAGTGTATATTAATAGTTTAATTATTAGAGTACTGAGAGAAAATTATTTCCCACAAAATACATTTATATTTAGCTAATTAAATAATTTTCCATTTACACTAGGAGAGAAAAAGAGAAATAGAAAATAACTTCAAGGCTTCTAACATGAGCAACTCAAGGGATGAGTTCACATAATTAGAAATACTATAATAGTTATGAAAGAATTTGCAAATAGGGCTGCAGTAATTTCCTCTCTCTCTTCCTGCCCTTGAGTATTTTTGCCTCTCACACTGAATGTGGGCTTGCCGATGTGACCTGCTTTGATTAATGGGGCAATAGCAATGTGACATAACCAAAGATTAAAAAGTACTTATGCACTGGGGCTTGCCCTCTGTAGTTGTTCTTGGGAGCCCTCCAGTCATGACCATGTGCATGAGCCCAAGATAACCTGCTGGATGATGAGAAACACATGGTCAAGTCATCCCCTGCTTCACCTGAGATAGAGCCAAAAGCCAGACATGTGAATGAGCCAACTTCTGCCAGGCTCGCCAGGACCAGAAGAACAGCCAGACAAATCATAAGAAATTATAAAGATTTATCTTTTAAGCCAAGAAGTTTTGGAGTGGTTTTTTTATGCAGCAAAAGCTAAATGTTATAAGGGGTATTATTACAGTCATTGGATCCAGTGAACAGGAAGTAGACACAGTAAGTAAGCAAGTAAACAAGAAAGCAAGTAAGATATATGCATGCCAGAGGGTGGGAGGTAAACACCGAGAAGATTCAGGGACCTGCTGCATCATTTAAGTTTCTAGGGGATCGAATGGTCTAGAGTATGTCGGGATACTACCTCTAAAAGAGAGAATCTGCTTCTCCTTCCACAGCCTGTCGTAATGAAAGAAGCACAATGATTTTGGAGTCAACACAGACTATGTTTGGTCATGCTTCTTAAATTTATTAAGTGGGTCCTGGAGCCAGATAGGACTCTATAGCAGGTCCAGGCTGTAGTTCTAATTGCCTGTCACTTCGGCCTTATCTCTCAAACAGATCAGTAGCAGAAGTGTCTAAGAGCAGACAGCAGAATTGCATGGAGCCTCTGACAGACCTTAATGAGAGAATCTTCTACCAACAATTCTCCATTTGAAAAGCAATACCTGGCTTACTATTAAGCCCTGGTAGAAAACTGACAGCCTGACCAAGGTAACTTCCCACCATAAACTGGGTGTTATCATAAAACTGGATTGCACAGCAGTAGTCCATTGTAAAATAGGAAGGATATATGCAAGACTGGACCCAAACAAGTCCAGATAAGGCATAAATAAACTGCTCAAGTTGGTGGCTCATACTCCCATGGTACCTGGTCCTACTGTTTTGCTATATTGCCTTTAATCTACAATCATGGACTCATAGGGAGTTCCCTTTGATCAGATAATGGAGGAGGTAAAAGCTCAGACCTGGTTTACAAGAGGATTTGCATAGCATGCTAGCACCAGCTAGAAGTTGATATCTATTGCAATGTATAGCCCTACACACAGGTGGCCTTGAAAGGCACTGGTGAAGAGTAATCTGCCCAGAGGGCACAACTTCAGTTTATAAATCTGGTTGTCCACTTCCTTTAGCAGGAAAGATGGCCTAAGATAATGATCTATAGTAATTCAAGGTGATTGACTAATAAGTTGGCTGGCTGTTCAAAGACTTAGAAAGAATAAGATTGAAAAACTGATGACAAAGAGGACAGGGGAGAGGAATATAAATGGATTTCTGAGAATGCACAGAAAGTTTGAAGATATATACATATCACCATAAATGTGCACCAGAGGCCATCCACTTTACAGGTGGGCCCAGTACTTTGGTACACAAAGTAACCTGTTCTGTGGATAGTTGTCAGCCTCTTTCTCCAGTCAACTTCTCCTTAAGGAATAAGAGTGCTTACAGCTTTTAACTGTTGCTAACCTTAGGGTTCTGCACCATCTTCATTGGTTTCCAGAAACCCTGGTCAAACCAAAAAATATAGGTGAGCAGGTATTGGTTATCCTGCCCACAACTTTTTAAACATTCCTCAATTATCAGTTTAAATGTGCCATCTGTTTTTTGTTGTTTTTTTTTACAGGGAACTTGATTTTTTTACAAGTAAACTTTTAAAAATGCTTTCAACTCCTTACAGTCTTAGAGATGTGGGTAAGTTGCATAAGCTCTCTAAACCTTGGGTTATTCTTTGGAAAATGAAAACAACTTCCTCAAAGTACTATGCAGGGTAGAATGTTGAATGCATAGTTTCTGATACATAGTTAGTACTCAGAAAGTGGCAATGGTTATTATTATTATTAGTCTTGCTAAATGAAATTAAAAATCTGACGGAAATTTGCCAGGTTAAGTGGATATGTGATGTATCTGTAAGAAGTACCACCATCAACTAATAGTAATAATTGCCAACACTTTCTAAATACTTTCTGCATGTCAAGCACTCTTGTAACAACCTTATAGGCCTTATCTTATTTACTCTTCATAACAAATATATGAGGAAGGCACTGTTGTGGTCCCCGTTTTACATGAGGTTAAGTCATTTGCCTAAAATGATACGGCTTGTAGGTAACAGAGGTGGGATTCAAATCCAAGTCTGTCTGACTCCAGAGTGCAAGCATAACATGGTAGTTAATCACTATGTTATGCAGCCTTCACACCAGTCCAAAATATTAACACGTATTGACACATCCACTGATGAACATATATCTATTGTACTGTACCCCATTTATACATCGGCCCAGATTTGCTCTACCAACACCCACCTTCCAGGTCCTCACCTGCCACACCTCCTACCACTGCCAGCCAGCCTTTTTATCAGCCTATGACGGTTAATTTGAGGTGTCAACTTGACTAGATTAAGGAATACCTAGAAACCTGGTAAAGCATTATTTTGGGGTGTGTCTGTGAGGGTGTTTCCAGAAGAGGTTAGCATGTGGGCCTGAGTGGACGGGGTGGAAGAGATCCACCCTAAACATGGGCAGGCACCACGCAATCCACTGGTGGCCCAGAGGGAACAAAAACGGAGGAAAATGTGAATCTCTTGCTCTATCTGCTGGAGCTGGGATACACTCTGCTCTCCTGTCTGTGGACATCAGAACTTGAGACTCTTCAGCATTTGGGTTCCAGGACTTATACCAGCGGTACCTCCAGCTCTCAGACCTTTGGCCTTGGACTGAGAATCACGCTGTCAGCTTCCCTGGTTCTGAGGCTTCTGGACTCAGACTGAGCCACATGACTGGCATCCAGTTTGCAGACACCTGTCCTTTGACTTCTCAGCCTTCACACTCATGTGAGCCAATTCCCTTAATAAATCCCCTCTCATATACTTCTATGCATGTCGTACTGGTTCTGTCTCTCTGGAGAACACTGACTAATTCACAGCCCTAGGGTGAGGGCCAGGTTATGGAACAGCCTCCATTTTACCCACTGCAGTAGGAGCAGCTGGGCTCCAGTGCTCAGAGGCCTGACCTAACTAGACCCACAGAAGCTATAGCTTTTCCCAGCCCTCCCTTACTCAGAAGTACTGTAGCAAGAGGTATGCGACTTGGCTTCCGCAGCAGCTGTTTAGAAAGGCTGGATGACAGAGCCTGGAGTTCAGGGAGGTTTAACACTTCATATGGTGAACAGTGACCAGTAAGTGAGAGAGATGAGACAGGAAAAAATTGGCAGACAAATTCCTCTGTCTTCTTGCTTCCAACAGATATTCCCAGGAATGGTAGCTTGGTGCAGCCTGTCTGGAAATTAGTCACATAAGTGAGCAATCAGCTATATTCTCTTGAGGTTCTGGCCAGATTGTTAGCACATCACCCTGCATTTGCTTTTCCTGCTTCCCTGCTTTGTTTCCTCTTTCCCCCCATTCTTGCTGCCCTGGAATTGCACCTCTCAGTTAGGGTGATCAATTGTCCCGGCTTGCCTAGGACTGAGGGAATTCTCCCCATGTGAAACATTTCAGTGCTAAAACCAGGAAAAGCCCAGGAAAACCCCACTCTCAACAAAGTATTAGCATGTAACCATTGAGTCAGGCCCCATTTTGTAAAGAATTCTAGGTATGACAATTGGTACCAGGAATAGCTGTAGAAAACCAACTCTTAGGTTGGGATTTTAGAACTAGACTGAACAATGATCTGAATGCAAAAGGATTTCTTTTTTTTTTTTTTGTCTTTTTCGTGACCGGCACTCAGCCAGTGAGTGCACCGGCCAGTCCCATATAGGATCCGAACCCGCGGCGGGAGCATCACCGCGTTCCCAGCGCCACACTTTCCCGAGTGCGCCACGGGCTCGGCCCAAAGCAAAAGGATTTCTATTGCTGGTGGTAAGTGGGGGCAGTAATAACCCCTGGCATCCACTGGCATCAGAGTTACTCAAGCTAATGCATAAGTACATAAGTATGCAGATCAGTTATGAAGAGGTATAAACTGAGAGCAAGGACTTAGAAGATCAAAGGGTACCGAAAATTATAAAGGGTGTCATGTAGGGTGGTTGCTGTTGACAGCATTGGATGCCTTGCAACAAAGAAATGATAGGCTCAGCTCAGTTAATTGTCTATTTAAACACTTTATGATGGTCATAAGGCCTTCATGGCAACATTTGGAGACTTTGGTCTTATCAGCCACTGGGCAGGCTTTGCTGAAATGCCAACCCAGAATGTAATTGTAACAGAATAACAAGGGAGAATGAATACACAGCCTCAATAGTTCTCCTATGCCAAAGTCAGGGCCCTCGTAAGAAAAAAATGGGACTCTGAGAACTAGAATGGGGACATTGGGTAGGCAAGCCTGAGAATCTTAATTCCCCCCAAACTCACTGGGCTTGAGGAAGCAACTCCCTTCCCCACACTGGAGACCCTTCAAGGACCCCACCTGTCTTAGTCCATCCTTGCTGCTATAAACAAATGCCACAGACTAGGTCATTTATAAAGAACAGAAATCTATTTGTCACAGTTCTGGAGACTGGTGGGAACTTGAACATCAAGACACCAGCAGGTTTGATGTCTGGTAAAAGTCCATTCCTCATAGATGGCACCATCTAGGTATCCCCACATGAGGAAAGGGACAGAAGAGCAAAAAGGGCAAAAAAGGGACAAATGCTTTGTCCTCACATGGCAGAAGAGTTCTAGAAGGGGAAAGGACCTAGGGGATCCCTTCAACCTCTTTTATAAGGGCACTAATCCCATTTATGAGGGCTTCCTCATGGGAGCCCCAAATCTTAATACTACCACATCGGTGATTAAGTTTCAACATATAAATTTGGGGGGGCATCTTCAGACCATAGCACCACCTGGGACAGATAGCTCTCAAGGATGCTTGACCTCCTCAAGATCTGCCCCATTTTCCCTCACTGCTGCCAGACCAATAATGGGAATCAGGTACCAGAACATACCAAGAATGGAAATACAACCTCTGCTCTGGGAGGAAATGCCATGCCCACCTAAACAATCACAAGGACTGGTCTATATGTACTGATGAGAACTGTGGCAACACCAGTGGGAGCCAACTATGGGAGTGGATTATAAGGCTAGATCAAGAATTTATTGCGATGGAAGCACACTCCCAGGACTCGGAATTTATCTCCTGGCAAGGACACCTGGGGCTGTTCTTGATACGTTGCTGGGGTGGCTCCTTGAAGCTTGGGCAGACACAACAATGGTCTATTGCAGACATGCTGGAACTGCCTGACAGAGAACTGAGAAGAGCTCACAAGGTCAGAGAGGGGAATGTAAGAACAGATTAATATGTGTGGCTGGAGGACAGTGCAAGGCACTGAAAATGCCTAGATGAGTTTGTTGAACTCCATAAACACACAGGTTTGCTCCTGGCCTTTTTATTAAGTTTTAGTTACACCTGACTTGTTTCTTCAGGAGGGCCCACAGGACACTTCCTTCATTAGACGAATAAGGGGTACACTGGTGAGGAGGGCAACACTATCACTGAGAAACTCAGTGTGGCATCCTCGGTATGCCACCATTTAAAACAGGAGATGCTGCCATGAAATTGGGCTCCTTAGTATCAAAGGGAATGACAGGAATGACTCTCTTGCCCTCTGGTTTCCGCTGTGCTCAGCCAGAATGGAGCATCAGCAGGGCAGCAGTGAGCTCAGGGATTTATGCACCCAGGCCCTCCTGGTGGGGTTGCCACGGGCTGGCTGCACCCCTCAATTGAAGGCCAGTGCTCCTGCAAGGCTGCCCTCTCCACAGCCTTTCTGCCTCCAGGTTCAGGTTCCCCCCAACCTCATCCCTTTAGACCTAGCTCCAGGGATCGCACTTTCCTTTGGGCTTCCCAGTACCCTGCTTCACTTTTGTAAATAATCCCTTTATTAAACTCTCCTCAAATGACTTAATTTGACTAACCATCTGTTTCCTCCAGGATCCTATATACAAGTATGCTTAGGATATATCTGGAAGTTTTTCCCAGAAACCTTGGGTAGGAAAACTGTGTGGCTAAGGGGACATGGACTGGAAAGAAACTTTTTCAGTGTATACTTTTGAATTTTGAACTATGTAAATCTATTACTTATTAAAAAGAGTACTCCACAGTCTTGTACACTCTTAATAGCAATGGTAAGTCTGGAAGGGGGTGGGGGCAGAGGGGAGACAATGTGACAATTGATATTATAAGCTTTAAAAATGTAACACAGTATTTCCACTTTTAGGAGTTTACTCAGAAAATAGTTGAAGATACAAAACTTTGTGTACAAAAAGGATTCATTGCAACCTTATACAAGAGAATATAATTCTATAATATATTGCTAACAATATAAATGCTCAAAAATAGGGGCATTTGTGGGAAAACGTGTGAGAGAAATCACTGTAGCTATCAAAGATCACGCCTTTCAGAAAAATGTTGAAGAGCGCAGGAGAATCTCAAAATGTAATGTTAGATGACGGAAGTAGAATACAAAAGAACATGTACAATTTTGTAGAATATATGTGTATGTATTATTTCTATTTCACCAGTAAGGCACTGAGGCAGAAAATTGTTAAATACCTGTATGTGCTCAAGGGCACAGGGTTTATGAATTTGGATTTGGGGGGTTATAAGTAACAAAATATCCAACTTAAAGGAGCTTAAACAATAGATAGGATAAGCAACTCTAGATTTGATCTGGCAACTCAATTATGTCATTAGGGATCCATGTTCTTTCTGTCACTCCACTTCAGCTTTTTGTCCTCAGACATGTCTTGTCACCTCATGGTCACAAAATGGCTTCTGTGGCTCCAATTATCACATCATTATGGTTAATGATCAAAGCAGGAAGGCCTTAGAAGCCAACTGGGTTAGAGGAGGCTTTTTGTCTGGGCCAGCTCTTTGGGGGGCCTATAATGCAACACAGGGTTTACCCAAACACATCTGTACTGCATCATGAGCTGTCTTATGAGGGTCTACTGTTCTTGTTCAAACAACTTGAAACAGAACCAGAAATAGAGTCAAGCTTTTAATGGATTCTCTTCATTCATAAAATGAGTGTGTTGAACTAGATAATCTCTGAGGTCCCTTCAAACTCTGCCTGGCTCTGATTAGGAAAAAGGCCAGTAGAAAATACACCAAATTGCTAATCGTGGTTAACTTTGGATGGTGAGATTATGGAGGATTTTTCATTTTCTTCTTTATGATTTTCTTTCTTTTCAAATTTTTTAATAATAAGATGTGATATTTATGTAATGAGAAAATATATCATTTTTAAGGTATCATAAATCTTCTAAACTAGAAAAGTTTTTTCAACTGACTGCATATGTAATTTGCAGTGGTATTTTTTTTTTAGTTTGTCTGCCAATAGTTGAGTCTGTTTTAATAAGATCTATTCATGTGCTTTGACCATCCAGTTGTATAGGCGTAAATGTCATCTGTGGTTAGTTTTGGGCCTTTTAGTAAGTAGACATGGGTAATGGTGGGTAGTAAGCGAGCTATCTGTTCTCGTGAGCTCAATTGCCTTAACAATTGCAATCTCTCCAAGAAAAGCCACAGGATGTGTGGGTAAATTCATAAGGCACTTAACTGCCTGCAAAACTTAGTTGCAAATGATAAGGTTGTGAACGTAATCACATCCAGATTTATTTTCAGAATACGCAGAACTGCATACTGATCTTTGTACTTTGTTTCTCATGGAAACTGAGATGTCTTTCAACAAATCCCAAAGGTCTTTGGGTCTAAAGCACCTTGCAAATAGCATTTGTGAGACACTGACAGATTAAAAAAAAAACAGGAAGGTGAATTATTATGTTTTCCCCTTGGTGCTTATTTTCCAATGTGAGTATGATGGTGTCCATGATCTAGTAATAGAAATGTGCCCACTATTGATCGCCGATTACTATGTGCCAGGCACTGTGCTAGGTGCTGGGCATACACTGCATCTATCTCCACAGCAATCCTGTGTAGAAGGTATCATGCCCCATTTTATAGATGAGATCAAGGCTCAGAAAGAAGGCAGAACTTGCCCAGAGTCACAGAGCTAATAAATGAGGAAGTCAAGATTCAGACGAAGGCCACTCTGATTCCAAAGCCCGAGCTTTTAAGCACTTGCTATATTTGTATTCAGCCCAATTATCTCTTGAATTTAAGTGGTGCCCAATGCTTTGTTCTATATTTTATTTTCAACTATAGTTAGTTTTCTAACCTCCATATACAATATATTCATGCAAGGAATGTGCCTCTTTGTAGGTAAGGGTGCCTTCCTCCTCCAAGTAAGAATGGATTTTTTTTTTTAATTTTATTTTGTCAATATACATTGTGGCTGATTATTGCTCCCCATCACCAAAACCTCCCTCCCTTCTCCCTCCCCCTCCTCCCCCCCAACAGCGTCCTTTCTGTTTGCTTGTCGTATCAACTTCAAGTAATTGTGGTTGTTATATCTTCTCCCCCCCCGTTTTTTTTTTTTTTTTTTGTGTGTGTGTGTGTGTGTGAATTTATATATTAATTTTTAGCTCCCACCAATAAGTGAGAACATGTGGTATTTCTCTGGTTTCTCCCCTCCATCTCTAGAACGGCATCTTTCCTGTATAATCCTAGGCTGGTGTCTTCCCTCAGTCCCATTGCCCTCACCCTCCTACCATATTCTCCATTACTCTAAAGCTTCTGGGACCTGAACTAGGAATGACTTTGCCCCATAATTCATTTACCCTAAAAGAAAGGACAGTGGGATACGTGTCAGTTTAATTACTAAAATATAATAGATGCTGTGTAGGCCATAAAGATCTCCCCTTTTTAGGAGATGTTAGTGGCTGATGTCTCACAGCTGAGACCTTCCCCAAAAATAGCCCTCGCTGAAGGTAGCTCTAGTTGAAGATAGCTGTTGAATGCATCCATCATCCCCCCAAATTTCACTTAAATGATCGTAAATGACTTTTTTTATGGACCCAAAGTGACAAGAGCAAAGAAAAGCAACGAATATTTGGAAGCTAAAAAACAAATGCACAAGTGGTAACCAACTTGGTAGAGCTGAGAAAGCTGACTTCTAAGCCAGCAGTGGGCAGAGCTAAGAACCAATTGGATTTACCCAAGGGAAATTCCAAAAGTTCAGTAACTGATGGCACTGGGTGCTTTGGGGCAGTGGGGAGAAGCTGCAGCTAAACCAAGAGGATTGGTTGAGAGTGTATTAAAGAAGCAGCCAGATGCCTATATCTCCTGCCTCCCTCTAGATGGTCAGACAACTGTTCTGCCTGCACCCTTGAGGAAGACTGGAGTTTCATTCTCTGCTAAGTCTGAATTAGACTCTCTGGGAGTGAGGCCCAAGAATCTGCATTTTAACATGCTCTCTAGAGGATCTGTATTCATGCTAAAGGTTGAGAACCACTGGACTACTGCCCAGCAGGCACAGTGGAGAGCCAAGGCACTGTGTTGAAAACACAGAAATTAAGTGAAAGTTGACATACTGAATGTTGAGAGCCCCAACCTTCTCCCCCCCGCCCCCCACCTCACCCCGCCACATCCATCTCCCAGAACCCTGGCAGCCATCATCATACACAGCAGGCAGGAGATTGGAAGAGCCTTCTCCTGGGCATCTACCCAGCCCAAGATAAAAGGACCTGAGAAAGTTTCCGAGAACTGAAGGAAGCAAGTTTTCAGATTGAAAGGACCCAATTAGTATTTAGCACAGTATGAAAATCAACTCACACCAGGGTACATCATCATGAAATCTGAGTGCACCGGTGGCAAAGAAAAGATTCTAAAACCTTCCAGAGAGAGAGAAGTAAAAGGAAATTTTCTTATAAAGCACCAGTCTTCAAACTTTTTGGTCTCAGGACCCCTTTGCTTTCTTAAAAATTATTGAGAATCCCAATAAGCTTTAGTGTGTTAGTTATATGTATCAACATTTATCATATTAAAAAATAAAACTGAGAAATTACATATATATTTATTAATTCAAGATCATCATAACAAATTGGTGCATGTTAACATTTCTATTTATATATTTTTGAAAACCTAAAGCAAATTAAAATAAAATAAAAGCGTAGTGAGAAAAGTGAGTTTGATATCTGCAAATCTCTTTAAAGTCTGGCTTAATAGAAGATAGCTGGATTCTCACATTTGTTTTTGTGTTCAATCTGTTGTGATTTTTTTTTTATTTGTTTGGTTGAAGTATACGAGGAAAATTTGATCTCACACAGATATGTAGATGGAAAGGGGAGAAGTGATTTAGCAGTCTTTTCAAATAATCGTGAATATTCTTCTTTGACACTACACTAAAATCTGACGAGTGGTAGTTGATTAAAGGTTAATTGAAATATAAAACATGAAACTAGAAGTTTTCATACTCTGCTACATTGAAATCCATTGGCTTATTTTGCACATGGAATAGATCTTTTACCCATACATGATTTTGCAACATTATGCCATTTAGGAAACATCAGTTCATTGAATTATGCAGATATTCCCAAAACTGAAATATTTCATTACATAATATATATATATATATTTTTAAATATGTTGATTTAACTTTATCTTTCATCCACGAATGCACACAGATCTGACTTCAAGCCTGATTTTCAATAATTTTTTCCCCAGGTCCAACCTAATTTCTTCCCTCCACCCTCCCTCAGCTTAAATTATGTTTGACTAGTTCAGAGTTTTTCAACATTGGCACTATTGACATTTTGGTCCAGTTTTTTTTCTTTGAACGTGGGGCCATATTCCTGGCCTCTATCCACTAGATATCAGTAGTACTGTCCCTCTCCCTCCCACCAGTTGGGACAAACAAAAATGTCTCCTGCAAGGCAAAATGACCACTGTTGAGAACCACTGGATTAGTTCCACAATAAGAAATCTATCATTCTTCCATGTTTTGGGGGGGTAGGGGGAGAAGGAAGGGGGGAGGGAAATGGGATGGGAGGAGGAGGAAGGAGGGGGGGCATGGTTGAGGCCCATGGCACATGCCTCATTCTGGCAGGGGAGACCAGGGAGCTTCCAGTAGTGGCTCAGTCACCACTGGACTGGTTGTAGATGTCAGGGGGCCGTGGCTGAGGCCCTCAGCCCCCCACCACCCCAGCTCAGGAGCTCAGGTTCATTACATAATATTTTTTAAAAATCACTTTTGATAATATCACTACTAGTCTCATCAGAAAAGTCTGTAAGTGTTGGAAAGTTATCAAGTTCGCAGTGGTGGATAGAAGATCCCAAAATGCTAATTTTTGGCTTGAAAGCTCAACTTATATCACTGGCAACAAATACTATCAATTGATTTTTTCTGGTAGAGACAGGTTCACTTTGTTCATGTTTGAGAAAATGTCTGCTAGATACTCACATCAGAAAAACCATAGTTTGTCTATTAGTCACTCTTTCAAGTAAAAATGGTGTTCCCAAACTAACACAGTTAGTTCGATTCACAGCTCAAACAGTCCCACAAGTCCTTTTCCTTGAGCCAACTATCATCCTTTGGTATGCAGCATACTTCTCATTTCATACACAGACTATTAAAAAGATGTGTATTCCAGCCTCAAAATTTAATAAAATTAATCATTTTACTGCATATTCAATGACATTATTAAATAAAACTGGCTTTTTTTTTTTTGCAAGTGTGTAGAAATAAAGAACATAATGATTGTTGGTACAGTTTGGTGTTAGTGCCTTAATTTGTGCTAAGGAGTCAACGGTTTTGACCCCTTTGCTTTTGCAACATCATTGCGATGGCAACACAGAGAAAAATGCAAATAAAGTCTTAGCATTATTATTATGACATCATAGGTCTCTTGGAAGTGTCTTGGGGACTCCCAGAGACCTGCAGACTACACTTTAAGAACCACTGCTTTCAACTATGGATAGGTAAAATTTAATTTTAAAAAAACTAAGTAAAAAAGGAAAATAAAATCAGGACAAAAATAAATTATATGTGTGGGTCAATAGAGTAAAAAAAGAGACTCTCAATCCTTTGAGGAAATTTTACATTATTAGTGAACTATATAAGTTTAGTCTGAAATAATAGTAATAACTGAAAGGACAATTTGGATTCTTATACATTTTTTCTAAAATAATTTATTTTTCTTGTTATGCAATGTACTATCACCTGGACCCAAGGCATGGAGAAGGGGACCGGACCCCCCTTCCACAACCAAGTACACTGCTAGCACCTCGGGGCCTGCCCAGGGACACGAGGTATGGAGCCGGGGACCTGACCTCCCCACAACCAGGCACACTGCCAGCACCAAGAAGCATGCCAAAAACATCACCTCCATGTGGGTGGCCCACCGCAGCCACCAAAATAACCAAGGCTGCCGCGAAAGTGGCTAGACGCCACAACCACCGTGCAGATGGTCCGCCAGCCACTGGAGTGCATTGACACAAGGAGAGTCACCAGCAGAGACCAAAGAAAAGAAGAGGATGTCTTTCTCCACAAAGCCCATTTCAGAGTGACAGAAGAAGCATCTGCTCTATGATAATATTGGGGGACCTGATCACACCTCTCAGCATTGAACAGATCATCTAGGCAGCAAATCAACAGAGTAACCATTATTCTTTCAGAAGGAGAGAAGAAATCTAGGGTAATTAGAGGGGGGAGGCGGAGGGAGAAGGGGATGCAGTGAGATTGGACAAGAGGCATAAAGAATATGTATGGTTTGCAACAATATATATGCTAGTAATATTGATTTGATCAACATATGTCAATGTTGAACCCCAAAATATGTATGATCAATTTTGATTCAATAAAAATTTTAAAACACACACACACACACACACACACACACACACACACACACACATATATATATACTATCACCCTATCAAAATTTCAACCACACGTTATTATGCTAGTTTGTTACATTTTTCTCCTTAACTCATCCCACTCCACCCCAAAAGTTCCTTGAGATTGGGAACCATGTATTAGTCACAGAAAAGACCAATGCTTGGCACATAGTGTTTCATAAATGTTTATTTTAGTAAATAAATATATTAATCAATCAGTCAAGAAACACTATGAGTTTTTAAATTAAAACTGTGTATTAGCTAGTTGAAATAAGAAAGAACCTAATATGTAATTTTCTTCAGAGGTAGATACATTTAAACAAATCACCTAAATACTGATCTGTACTGAGTTCTTAAAGTATCTCCAATTATAGAGAATCCGGCCAACATAACTTGTAATCACAAAATGGTTTAATCACTCCATTTTTATCTACTCCACTAAATACCAAAAGCAGAATGTCCGCAGTGCTGGAAATGGAGTATGGTGAACTGGGCATCTAAATCTAGTTTCAGACTATCAGAATGATTTTTTGCCACCTAATAAGCACCAAGTGGAGTATAAAACACACACACACGAGCAAGCTCACATTCACGCTTGATCACATACACCACCAAATACGGAGGAAAGGAAATAAGGTCTATGACAAATGCACTGGAAGATAACGGCGGGGGGGAGGTGTTGAATGCTTGTGTGTGTGGGGGGGTGTTCAGAGGAGTGTTGTATGGCTCACAATTTGGTGATGCTTTCTATTCTAGATTTTTCTCTAGTAATTTTAAGAAACTAGAATGGACTCCAGAGGTCATTGGTCCAATCCTACCAATTCGCATATAAGAAAAAGATGTCTAGTCAGCTGAAGTATAATCCATAGGAAAAGATATAAAAACAAAAGTGCATTATTTTGTTGTTGCTGTTTGGGATCCCCCTTGCAACATCACCCACTCTCACACATTTTATACCCGAATGAAGACTCTGGATTTGTGTCTTTTATGATCCAATAAATGGTGGAACTGCTTTCTTCTGGATTTGCTTTGATTTATTATTAATGTTTGTCTGGCTGTTTATGAATAAGGCCATCTCCTTTATCAAATCACTATTTGAATAATTTTCAAAACTAATCACTGGAGGTTAAGACATGGACACCAGCAGCTTGTAGCTTGAATAACTGCAACTTTGAAGGGGGTTTCTAAGGTACAGATAACTGTTAAAAGAGAATAGGTATTACAGTGGAACCTCATCATATATTCATTTAATTTTTATGAATTAAACTACATACACGAGGCAAAATTTAAAAAACAGTGTCTTAGTTTGGGCTGTTACAACAAAGTATCATAGACTGGGCAGCTGATAAACAGCAGAAATTTGTTTCTCATGGTTGTGGAGGCTGGAAGTCTGAAATCAGGGTGCCAGCATGGTCAGGTTTGATGAGGGCCCTCTTCTGGGTTGCAGACTGCCGGCTTCTCATTATATCTTCACATGGCGGAAAGAGGGCTAGAGAGTTCTCGGGGTCCCTTTTACAAGGTCATTAATCCCATTCATGAAGTCTCCACCCTCATGATCTAATTACCTCTCAAAGTCCCCACCATTAATATCATTACATTGAGGGGTATGATTTCAACATATGAATTTTGGGAGGGACACAAATATTTTGTTCATTGCAAACAAAGAAATAATTTAAATATGATTTATTTAAATGTATTTATATTTATTTAAATATCAGGTGATTCTGACCAGCATTTCACTCAATGAGAATAATTCCTAAGGAGAGAGAGTGTGAGATATAAGATATGAATCTAATGTTCCCTCGGTGTGTCTGGGTGTAGCATCTAACAGAGGGTGGTTCATTCATCCTTTCAACAAATATTTACTGAGGAATTACTAAGTGCCAGTGCTGTTCTAGTTTCTGAGAATATAGCAATAAGCAAGATCAATAGTCATTTGGAAAATATTAGAGAGCTCCATGCTCTCATGAAGCTTGTGTTGTATTATAGAGAAACCTCAATGATAAATGATAATAATAACTTGTCGTAGAGATGAATGATATGAGGAAAATAAAAGTAATGGGATAAAGAACAACTGATGGGAATAGAAGAAATGAGATTTCTTCAGAAGCTTGGTAGGAAAGGCCTCTTAGGCTAAGAGGAATGCTGAGAATATGCCATGTGAAAAACTACGTGGAATGAGCACTCCTAGCAAAAGGAACCAAAAGATTAAGGACATTGAGAAGGCATGTGTGTAGTTGCAGTAGAGTGACCAAAGGGGAGAGTTGATGAAGATGCAGGTGAACAGTTCTACTGAGGCCAGATCATGGAGGTTGTGGTAGGAGTTTGGATTTTATTCTACATGCAATAGAAACTCATTGGAGGTTTATTTTATTTTTAACTTTTATTCTGTAATAATTTTAGATGTACAATAAAGTCGCAAAGAGAGTACACAGAGTTCCTGTATACCCTTCACCCAGATTCCCCCAACGTTAACATCCTACATAACAGTGGTACAATGGTCAAAACTAAGGCATTAATGCTGGTACAACACTATTAACTAAACTACAGATATTCAGATTTTACCCAGTTTTGAACTAATGTCCTTTTTCTATTCCAATATCCAATTCAAGATACCACATTTCATTTAGTTATCATGTTTCCTTAATCTCCTCTAATCTGTGATAGTTCCTCAGTCTTTCTTTGCCTTGTATGACCTCAACACTTTTGAAGTGTACCGCTCGGGTATTTTGTAGAATTTCCCTCAAGTTGGGTTTGTCCAAAGTTTTCTCATGATTAGATTGAGGTCATGGATTTTGGAGAAGAATAACACAAAGGTGAATTGCTCTTCCCATTGCATTATGCTGAGAGCATATGATATCAGTGTATCTCATCGCTGGTGATGTTAACTATGATCACGTGGTTAACGTGGTGTCTGCCGGGTTTCTCTACTGTAGGCTTACATTTTCCCCCCTTTCCACATTCTATTCATTACAAGCAAGCCACTAAGATCAGGCCATGCTCACGGGGAAGGAAGGATCATCAAGCTCCACCTCCTGGAATACCAAAGACTGTGGACATACATTAAAAGCAGCACGGTAATCAGTAAATATTTGGGGAAATATACTGATTGTCCTTAAAGTGAAGTGACATAATATTTTAAATTCCCCATCTGACTTTTTAACATCTGTATCACATCTGAGTCTGGTTGTGATTATTGCTTTGTCTCTTGGGAGGGGGTTTATCCTTGCTTTTTTTTGCATGTTTCATATTTTTGCTGAAAGCTAGTATCTTGTATAGGACAGTAAATAGATGGGTAAATATTTTTGTGCTTAGAGATAAGCATGCCTTCTGCTAGGCCTTTAGCGTGAAGGTCTGTGTTAACCTAGTCAGGGTGTGAGATGTGTTGTTGCTATGGTTACCCTCAGTAAAACGCGGGCTTCAAATTCCTCTGGTGCTATCTAGTGTTTAGGGCATGGGCCAGTTTGTCAGAGGTTACTTTCTCAAAGTCTCCTCCTCTTTTGGCCTTGGGTTTTTCATTTGCACTGCACCGCAGAGAAAGTATGCCTCTTGCAGCTCCCCAGCTCTGTTCTACTGTGATTTTTTACTTGATGCTTGTTGACCTGTGGTGAGGGCTGGGAGATAGAAAGGCATTCTCTGATAATCTGATTAAGCCTCAGTCTTAGGCAGGTGTTGTGCCTCTGCGTGTCAAGGGCATGGCCTTCACCAAGGCTCCTGCCCCTCCTCCAGCTGTTGTTTCAGCCTAGCACATATTCTTTCCTTTTCTTCAGAGGTAGAGCTTCTTCTACTATGCCAGCCTCTCCAGCTGCAATGGGTGTTCACCGTTGCCCTAAAATGACTTTTCATTGCTATTCCTGCTACCAATCTAGGCTTTTGTTCCATAAGGGAAGTAAGAGAGGCAGGTGGAGCAGAGTTTCAGGGGTGGTTGCTGTTACCTCCCACGGCCAGCAGCATGATGGAAGCTTTATCAGGATTCTACCCAATTTTCCCTATGAATGCCTGCTGAGGTTTGTGGAGGAAAATCCTGCAAGAGGATAAAGTCTTCAAACTAGCCCACATTTGGCCTTTAGCAATTCACTAAAAACATTTAGTTGAATCCTCTTGCCAGCTTATATGGAATCCAGCAGCATCTGCCCCAGATTAGCAAATGTTCGGGTCCTATATCTCCCTGCAAGAACCCGGCTTTCCTCAGATTTTGGGTTATATGACTGAAACCTCAGTTCTCTGATTGGTTTAAGAAAAGTCATTAATTTGCAGTTTGTCCAGATTTTCCTTGTATGTATGAATAGGAGAGACTCTCTAACTCTCTACATCTCTAAGCTGAAACCATAAGTCCTTATCAGAGGGTTTTAAGCAGTGTAGTAATGTGACTGCATTTATATTAAAAGTTCACAATGGCTAGTATATGGAGAATAGGCTGTAGGGGTCTGGAAAGAGGGCAAACGGAAAAGTAGAGAAACCAGATAGGATGCTGTTGCATTTATTCAAATGAAACATGTTGGCAGCTTGGCTTGGCTGCTAACAGTAGAAATGAGAAGGGGTGGCTATTTCAGAACACGTTCTCTAGGCACAGTTGAAAAGAATTGATGATTGGAGTATATTAGTCAAGATTGAATTGGGAGACTGAAATCACACCAGTAATTTAAATAGGGAAATTTTAATATAAATAATGATTAACTAGTAACAGGGGATTAACTACAAAGAGGGATGAAACTAACTCTACAGGAATAACAGATGAAGAAAGCAGCCACTCTCTCCTGTGCTGAGGAAGAACAACCAAGGAAGGGACAAACTTGGAAGAGGGCACATACTTGCCACCAAGGCCAAGATTCAGACATTATTGGAGAGAGTGTGGCTGTAGCCCACTGGAGGGCAGAGTAGCTCACTGACGTGTCTCAGACTTGTGGGGGCAAGCAACAAAGCAGTGTCTGAGTGCCAGAGAAAGTCACCAGAAAGCTGCTTGCTGTGATGCTGGTGGAACTCACCAGTTCTTAGATTTGGTGGTAAATTCTAGGTAAACATACCTACTCTTTGGCCCAGTAATTCCATTCTAGGTATTTACTTAAGAAAAATGAAAACATATGTTTACAAAAAGGCATGATAGACCTTTTGGGGATGATGGAAATGTTCTATATCATGATCATGGTGGTTTTTACACATGTCTATACATTTGTTCAAACTCACTGGACTTGGCACTTAAAATCAGTGTTGCTGGAGGGAGAGGATGTTGGAGATATAAGCAGAGAGAAGAAAGCATAAAATGGTTGTTTCTGATTTAGAAAGCGAATTTCCAAAAGAAATATAATAGGGTTAGCCAGCAGTGCTGAAGGCCCATTAGAGATTTGTGATAACAAATTTACATTGAGCATGCTCAGATGGGTTGTGTAATTTTCTTCGGCAAGGTTCAGCTTCTCTATACTGATTCAAAATAGAAGGATAGTTGGCTGTAGCCAGGATTAGCATTGTGCTAGGGGAACGTGATTAAGGGAGGACAAGTGTTCAGCTATGGAGTTCTTCTCCTGGTCTTGCCTTATGTAGTTTCAGTCATCTGGTGCTCACCTTGGACCCAACAGTCTAAGATGGCCTTGCTCACATGTCTGGCAGTTGGTGTTGGCTGAGCCACATATCTTTAGCTAACCAGCCTGGGCTTGTTCTCATGGAAATTGGACTCAAAAAGCAACAAAAGAGAAGGCAAGTCCCAATGCACAAGTACTTTACTAGTTTCTGCTTGTGTCACATTTGGCCAAAGAAAGGCACACGGCCAAGCCCAGTGTCTATGGGGTGCTCCACAAGGGCATGGACAGAGAGGTGTGGTGTATGGAAGGCTGTTAATTTAGTAATTGACCACAAGGAGATTAGGAGCAGTACTCGTCTTCCTACAGCCAGTAAACAGCAGCTAAAACTAAATAAAAAAGGGAACCAGCTATTCTTCTGGAAAAATATAGTTTTCCTAAGAGTATTATAACCTAGTCCAGGTTGCCTGCAATTTTTTTCAATGTCTTGAAATTCTAAATACAGTCAATTTGAAAAATACATGTGTCATAGAACATTTTGGGAAGAGAGAGGTCATACAATGAGATGATGATAATGTTTAGCATTTTCCAAAACTTAACTTGGCCTTTCTACGTTGAATGAGCAAATTTGTAGACAGGAGATTGAACTGTATGAACCTTAATGTTCTTTTACAGTACTGAGATTTTATGATAAACCATTTAATAATCAGTCTATTACAGCTCATTCTATCTTGGCTGAGAAAGTGCCCTTTTTTCCTACAAGCACATACACAAACGCCTCTGCATAAGGCGGATCTCTGAAACAAATGACAGTCGTGTTTCATAATATTTGTCTCCTGACAGAAGAGGACCAGCTCTTGAGTTCTTGCCTCATTAGTGAAAATAAAAATCATTGACATCTCCCAGAATTATAGGAATAGAAATATTGAAGCTTTCTTTTATGAGGGCTGTTTCTGACTCTTTTTTCTTTGAAAACCAGAAACTTGCATTTCTTAACCCCTGTTCCTAGATTAGTGTAAAGACTGTAGAAGGAAATGTTGAACGTTGGAAGCAGTAAAAAATGTAGGCATGAACGAAGAAGAAAAAAGGAAGTAATCATGTTTTGTGGTGACTAGAAAGAAAAATATAAATAATTTTCATTGTCCTCTAAAGAATTCCATCTTACATGAAAAATTCTTATTTCATTAGCATCAAGAAAAGAGAGCTTTGCTGACCCAAATTCGATCCCCAAGTATTTTTATTTGCTCTGCTGGCACAGCAAAGCTTATGGGCAACCTATAATTGCCTGAGTGTCCAGAGGTTATGGATCAATCACTCAAACTGCCAGTCATGCCAAGTCGCAAGGCTGAGAATGGTCAGAGAAACTTGGGATCTTTTTTCACAAAGGCAAAATGGCTTATTGTTAGATTTGAAGGAAAAACAAAGTGAAAGGAAAATGCTATTGAGCGTACTTAGTGAGAAACATCACTTATATCTGACAGTAGCACATTTTTAATAATGAGGCCAGCAGGGAAAAGACAGAGAGCAGGAAAGACTTTATAGCGAGAGTTTTGCTCAGCAAGCCAGCTCAGCTGCTGTGAAGTGGACCCAAAAGTCCACAGGGGAGTAGAGAATCTTATATATTAAAACTGCAGTGTGCGGCATTTACTTTTATTTTGAGGAAAAAAATGCTTGAGTCAACCCCACCACAGGCTTGATCTCATATCTATAACCCATTTATTCTTCTTAGCTGAAATTTCTTGGTTGCACATATCTGAATTCTTTTTTAACTGAGCTTTTTTTTTTCATTTATTAAGATATTCTACATCATCCTTTAATAAAAGGAAATTTTACTTTTGCCAGAAGTTAGTATTAGGGTGAATCCTATGGAATTGTTAATATTCTACTATTTTTGACCCTAACATAACAACTTCATATTGTACAGCCTCATACAGTGCCTATAAGTAACTAGTGTACAATAGATTTGGTGTTTTATATTTGTGGGGAAAAGATAGATTATTTAATAGATTATCCTGGTCTGGGGACTAATAGTCATGTATTTGTGAAAAAGTAAACAGCCCTACATCAACCCATATACAAAAATAAATTTCAGATATTACTATTTAGTTAAATGTCAAAAATATAGAAGATTAAGAGAATTTGGATGAATATAATTTGAATATATTTGGATGAGCATAATTTGGGGGAGGGGCTTTTGTTCCTATCAAAAAAGCACAGGGAAAAAGCCATAATAAATTTAAATAAAATGTTTAAAGTGCCAAAACATCAATACGCCTTTTTAAAATACTCTGTAAATAAAATTAAAGCAAATTTTAAAACTGGGGAAAATATTTGCAACATATATAACAGTTTAAAAAGCTGGAACCCTTATCTAAAGAACTCATCAATCAACTGATCAATCAATGGGAAAGAGATAAACAATCCAATTAAAAATGTGCAATTTCCGAAAGGAAACATACAAATCTCAGTAAACCTCACAATCAAGAATAGGGCAATTGAAAACATTCATGAGATACCAAGTGCCATCTTTCAAATTAATAAAGAAAAAATAATGATGACACAAGCACTGGTAATAATATAGGGAAATAAACATTCTCATACATAGCTAAGGAGATAGGGCTAAATTCATGCTTTCTAGTGGGCAACGGGTAATTTGTCAAAAATCTTAAAACTATGTCTGTCTTATGAACCCACAATTCTACCTTATGCAAACTATCTTAAGGATAAAACCATAAATATGCCCAAAGTTACCCGTGTATGTATTTCATCACAGTGAAAATTTGGAAACTAACTAAATGTTTTTAAATGGAATTGTCCAGAAATCATGACACATACAAAGAAAAATACCATACCAGCGATAAAACGATGTTATAAAAAGTATTTCTAGATGTGGGGAAAAATATGCTATTTACATGAAATTAATAAAAAGCAGGCTATCAATCAACATGTGCACTGTACAACCTGGAGCTGGGGCGGATTCCCACCATCACTTAAACTGTATACAGCAATGCTGGTGCCTTATTTCCTGCTTTTTGCTGATCATCTGATACCCAGAAGGTACTGAGATGCATGATGGTTGATAGTGATGTCACTACCTACACAGAACATATCCCAGTTTAGTCTCTTTCTCCAGAGTGGAGAATGGATCATCTAGAATCATTTGGACGTACTAGGTTGTCATGATAGTGATGACATGGGGAGGGGTGAGATAATTCCCACTTTGTGGGCCCAGTGTAATCTGGCTTCAGTAAACATTGATACTAGTAATAGCTTATTATTACCCAGTGGCACTCCCCTCCCTGCCCCTAATACTCCATATCTCCCTTATCCTTCTTTCTTTCTTCTTCGTACACACCACTTTCTAACACTTTCTATAATTGACCTATGCACTGTTTTTATTGTCTGTCTCCCCCTACTGGTATGAAGGCAGAGATTTTTGTTTTATTCACCACTGTATCCCCAGCAGCTAGAACAGTACCTGGTACACAGCAGGAGCTTAATAAATATTAATCAAATGAATGAGTGAATGAAAGCTCATAATTACAGTACATGTCCCATACACCAGGAACCTTAATTCAATTAGCTAAGGACAGCTATCGCTTTTAGGGAAAAAGAGATCACAAATGGGTAACACAGCTGAAAGGAGATACTGGCAGTCCACCCTCTTTGCCTTGCTAGTGGTCATGAGGGTGTTGGGTAAGAGCTGATTAGTGATAAGTGACCTAAATGTCTCTTTGAATGCAAACTTGAGCTGTTTCTATCTCCCCAGCAATTGTCCCCTGAGACACTGCCCCCTGGATCCACAGTGAGGATCCCAAAGTGAGAAGGCTAGGAACTGTCCTCTCATTCACTCTTGTGTAGGTTTAAAGCTGGTGGGCGCTTCTCCAACAATCCACAACTCTTCAGCAGCAATCATAGGATGGTGTGATAAGACAGTGGCATTAAATGTCTCAATAATAATAATAATTAGGAAACTAGACAAATAGTCACAGTGTTAGTCATTTGTAATAGATTTTTTTTTAAATCCACATTTTTGGCCTCACTACTCAGAATCCTTCTTTTGCTTTCTGTATTCAAATTCATCATTCTCAGAAGAACCGTACTTTTACCCTAGAAAGACTAGTTCTTTGAATCATACCCTGTAATAATGTTCATTATTTTTTCCTGCTGAGCGTGATCAGCTTTGAGCTCGTTTAGGCAGAAGTAAACTTTAGGAATGCATGTCCTGCCCTTCCTTGCCTCTCCCCATGTTATCTGTCATAGCTACTGGCTTTTGCCCCTTCACTGAGCATTAGTTTGAATGTGTCTACAACGGATAAAGCCTTCGTTTTTATGCTTTAACAAAGGAAAAAAGATGTCTCCTCCTGCGTGTACAAAACATCCAAGTTTCTCGACATCAACAGGAACTTCAAAATTATTGCCAGTTCCTGACATGCAGATAATTCTTCCAGAATTGCAGTTTTTCGAGTCCAAATTATACTTGAAAACCTACCAGCTCCCTAGAACAAACTCTATGCAATGTCCAGCTCATACCACCCCCGCAATAACAGGAAGAAGACTGCTTCATTTTTCTCCCTTGAAAGGCAATGCAGTCTAGTTGATAAGAGATCAGAGCAGATACCAAAAAACCTGGCTGTATTTATGACTACACTTCTTAGAAACTGTGCTTTTTCCTTCTCCCTTCTTTGCCCTCTCTTTCCCTCTCGTGTCCCTTTCTCGCTCCTATTCTCTCCTCCCCTCCTCTTCTCTACTGTCCTCTGCTTTCCCCTCTGCTCTTCTTCCCTCCCCTCTCTTTCCCTCCCATTCTTTCCTGTCCTCTCCTTTCTTTTCTCTTCCTCTCCCCCTTTCTCTCTCTCCCTCCTTCTAAAATGAAATATTCACTAAAAATAAATTTATACTAAGACTGACAATACCAACTTTTGGCAAAAACTTGGAGGAACTAGACCTCTCATACATTGCTGGTAAAACTAGAAAATGGCACAACCACTTGGGGTAAAGGTTTGGCGGTTTCTTATAAAGTTAAAACGTACATCTACCCTACAACCCAGCAATTCTGCTCCTAGGTATTTACCCAAGAGAGATGGAAACATATGTCCACAAAAAGACTTATACAAGATGTCATAGCAGCTTTATTCATAATATCCCCAAACTAGAAACAATTCAAATGTCCATCAACAAGTGAACGAATGCACAAATTATTACTCAGCAAAAGGAATGAACTGCTGATACATGCATTAACTTGGATGTATCTCACCAACATAAAATTGAATGACAAAAGGTAAACACAAAACAGCATATATTGAGGCTGGCTGTCAGCTCAGTTGGTTAGAGCGCAGCCTTGTAACACCAAGGCCAAGGGGTCAGATCCCCATAACAGCTGGCTCCCAAAAATAAATAAATAGAGGTGAAATGCACATAAAAAATTAACCATTTTAAAGTGTAAAACTCAGTGGTGTTAAGTACATTCCCAGTGTTGTACAACTGCCACCTCTATCTAGTTCCAAAACAGCACATACTATGTTTTTTATTTATATAAAGTTTTGGAACAGATGAAATTAATCTATGGTGATAGAAAAAAGATCAGTGGTTTTCTGATCAACAGGAATGATAATGATGAAGGGATATTGACTTAAAGGAGAATGAGGGGACTTATTAGGTATAGTGAAAATGTTTTATATCATGGTTTCAAGGTTGTCTATATTTGTCAAAACTCATCAAACTATACACTTAATAACTATACACTAATAACAACATTTTATTGGGTGTAAATTATATCTCAATAAAGTTGATTGAAAGATTCACACTGACATCTAGGCAAGGGTTTGGAAAATATTTTTTTCCACAATACAAAGGTGGATTCTGTATCAGCCACTCTTTAAATTCATATATTGGTAGGCTACAGGACATGGACTGAATCAGTGAGGTCATGGGTCAGTTGGCAAAATTTCTGCTATCTGCCTCATTAAATTCAACAGATAGTCACTGAATGATTCAATCTGCAAGATAATATTTTGACCACTATTGAAGATATAAAGATGAATAATTTAGAATTTTTACTCTCAACTTCTGAATTATTTTTGGTTTAATGGTGATAAAAACAATGTCATTGCTGTAGATTGATTGGGTTGTGTCCCCCAAAGTTCATATATTAGAAGCTTAATTTCCACTGTGACAGTGTTAAGAGGATGGGAAATCCTATTACAGTAATTGAAAGGTAAGGCCTTGAAGAGATGATTAGATTGTAGGACCATGCCATAGTGAATGGATTAATAATGTTGGTCAGGGGCATGGTTCTGAGGGCTTTGAAAGGAGAGCACATGAGAGTCTCTCTCTATTTCTGATCTGCCATTTTCTGCCATGTGAGACCCCTGCATTGCTGTAAAGCCACCACCAAGGAAGACCCTCACCAGATGTGTTCCCTGGATTTGGACTTCCCATCCTCTGAAACTGTAAACAATACATTT
This sequence comes from Cynocephalus volans, assembly GCF_027409185.1. Lineage (NCBI taxonomy): Eukaryota > Metazoa > Chordata > Mammalia > Dermoptera > Cynocephalidae > Cynocephalus > Cynocephalus volans. The sequence goes on along the minus strand of NC_084478.1, from coordinate 41,775,049 downwards.
CATTTTTTTATAAATTTCCAAGTTCCAGATATTTGTTATAAGCAGCAGAAATGGACTAATACAGTCATGCACTCAACTAATTACTATAAAATAAAGAATAAGTAGGTAGCATAGGGTCATACTTAATGCATACTGATGGAGTTTGGATGTATTGTCCTCCCAGAACTCATGTGGAAATTTGATCCCCAATGTGGCAGTGTTGGAAACTGATTGAGTCATGGGGGTGGATCCCTCATGAATGGATTAATGCTCTCCCTGGGGGAGGGGGGATTAATGAGTAACGAATGAGTTCTTGCTCTATTAGTTCCCACAAGAGCTGATTGTTTAAAAGACCCTGGCCCCTCTGCTCTCTCTCTTGCTTCCTCTCACCATGTGATCTGCTTGTACCCACCAGCTGCCTGCCACTTTCCACCATGAGTAGAAGCAGCCTGAGGCCTGTGCCAGATGCAGCTGTCCCAGAATCATAAGCCAAATAAACCTCTGTTCTTTATAAATTACCCAGTCTCAGGTATTCTGTTATAGCAACACAAAACGGACTAATACACATATTTACTCAATATCTGGGAATGTCACAACAAGCTATTGGATGTCTTATTTATACAGTATATGGCTTCTAAGCCCTCTGGGAAGAATTTTGAGGGGGACTTTGCAGCCCAAGAATGGAGTAGCAATCACTGCTATTAATACTCTTCCACCAGAAAGTTAGAATAGGGTTGCCTTCCTTCCCCTGGGAAGGATCTCCAGACAAGTAGGGAACAAGCTTAAGATGGTGGTGAGTCAAAAGGTGAGCACCTAGGGCCGGCCCCATGGCTCACTCGGGAGAGTGCAGTGCTGGTAGCGCCAAGGCCGCAGGTTCAGATCCTGTATGGGGATGACTGGTGCGCTCACTGGCTGAGCGTGGTGCCGAGGGTTGCGATCCCGTTACTGATCAAAAAAGAAAAAAAGGGTGAGCACCTTCTGTGAGACAAAGGGGTAGGAAGGATGGAAGGTAGTTACTAGAATTGTCAAGAGCAGGGATATACAGAATAGCTTCACATGGTCTTGAGCTAGGTCACTATTAAGGAGAGTTTTAACTGACAGTGCAAATGTATTAGAGTAGGTTATCTCAATGGCGTCTCACAATAAAAGTTTATTTCTTCCTCCCTGAAAGTGCTGTGTAGACAATCTTGTTCGGGCAGCTCCCTGGGCCACTGTCTTCCAAATGGTGATTCTGAGATCCAGGTGCCTCTATTTCGTGTTTTCAAGATAGCTCTGGTGCCATCTAGCAAAATAGATGGAGAAACAAACACATTGAAGATTATGTGGGATATTTTAGGGGGTAGGCCCGGAGGTAACATACATCAATTTTGCTCATACTCCAGGGACTAGAACTCAGTCACACGATCCTACTTAGATACAAGGGTGACTGAGAAACTCAGTTTAGCTCTGTGCCCAGCAAAAAGAAGAGCCAGATTGGTGAACTCAAACAGTCTTGACCTCAGCAAGGCTACCTATTGAGCAATTTAAGAACTATAAATGCTCAGTGTTCAATTATTCAAGGGCAGATGAAAGAGATGCCATAAAGCAGGGGGGGAAAGGGGTGGGAGGTAGCATTCTACTCTGACTAGAAAGTGCTGTGCTTCTTACTGGGAATAGGCAAGCAGATCTTCAACAGTTGAGACCAGAAGAGCAACCCTATGCCACAAATGCTAGGTTATTCAAGGTCCAGAAAAGAAAAATAGCAGAGGTCTAGGGCCAGAATAACTCTATCAGACACCTGTTAAAATGGCCACTAGTCTTTGAAGACCCCAAGCCTGGAGTTGGGTGTATTGTTCAGAGCAGCAGGAGATTGGACTGTGTTGACTGGGTTGAATTGTTTGGGAGATACAGTTCCAGGAACTGGGAGCTCTAAACAGGTATATTATACATTCTTAGTTGGGCTCTTGTTTTTTCTTTCTCTCTCTCTCTCTTTGTTTAATGTAGACTAAAAAGTGAGGGAAACTTTCTCAGAAAGTTAAACATAAAAGTACCATATGATCCAGCAATTCTATTTCTAGGTATACACCCAAGATAATTGAAAGCAGCAACTCAAATGGATACTTGTACACTAATGTTCTTGGCAGCATTATTCACAGTAGCCAAAGATGGAAATAGCCCAAATGTCCATTAACAGATTAATGAATAATCAAAATGTGGCATATACATACAATGAAATATTATTCAGCCTTTAAAAAGGAATGAAATTCCAATATATGTTTCAACATAGATGAACCTTGAAAATGTTATGCTAAGCGAAATAAGCCAGACACAGAAGGAAAAATATTGTATGATTCCATTTATGTGAGGTATCTAGAATGGGCAAATTCATGGAAACAGAAAGTAGAATAGAGATTACCAGGGGCTGTAAGGAGGGAGTAGTGAGGAGTTATTGTTTAATGGGTACAGAGTTTCTGTTTGGGATGATGAAAAAGTTCTGGAAATGAATAGTGGTGATGGTTGGACAACATTGTAAATGTACTTAATGTTACTGTACACCTAAAAATGGTTAAAATGGAGTTTCAAGATGGCGGCGGCTGCGGCGGCTGGCGCGGAGTAGCTGAGGTGGAAAAGGTGGCCACTGGGCCTCAGGCAGCCGGGAAACTTGTGGACCTTCCTCTGGCCATCTCTTAAGGGAGGACTGCTGCTGCTGGCCGGTCGTGGGGGCTCAACGCCATTTTGCCCCTGGCAGGAGAGGCTGCCTCATTTACAGGCAACAGCTTTGAAGTGTGGAGCAGGAAAAGAACTGATTCTTAGCTGCAAAAGCGAGTCTTGAAACAGGGAACACGGCGCCAGGGCTGCTGTGGATGCAGCCAGGATCCCAGAGGCTGGGGCCGCACTGAAGGCGGCCAGCTGCCCTATTCAGGATTCGAGGTTTCAGGCCGGCATTAAAGAAGATTCCTGGGAGCGCCCGAGCCGCGCCGCGAATGAACAGCCCGAGGTGGCAGCGCCGAGAACACGGAAGGCAACAAACCAGAGACAGAGCGAGCGCCCGACCTGGCACAGCACTGTGAGTGATCCCTGGCACAGCTCTGTTCGGGGGGTGGATGCACACGCGGCTCCCGCCTGCACCACCAGGCCACTCACTGCCCCGGTGCTGCCTCCATTTTCCCAGGTGCGGGCAGCTCCGCCCTGCTCGGCCATCACTGAGCCCATTTGCTTGGCCTGGTGCGGGGCTTTCCGGACCCTGCGGGGCCGGCCTCCTCTCCCACTCCCTCCGCAGTTCTCTGGCGGGGCTGGGGGTGTGGGGCGTCCCCGACCAGTGTTGGGAGGGCTAGGAAGTACGGGCGGGCTGACTGTCACTCCACCACACCCTGGACTCCAGCCCCGGTAAACTTCCTGTTACTGGGAGGCAGATACCATCTCTGCGACCACCAGTTTGGAAAAAAGCCTAACGAATTTCTGGTTGGGAATAGTGTGGTAGGAGAGTTCCCAGGTCCGCTTGAACCTGCCGGAGAGCAGGCTGCAGGCGGGCACTAGACTCGGTTTATACCGGGGGGATACAAAGGTGAACAAGACCCGAGAAAGATCTACACAGTGCTACAAAGGCACCCAGAGAGACCGGTCGTCTGTGCCTAGCAGAAACCTGGTAGACTTCCTGGGCGAGGCGGTGCTGAGCAGGGTCTTGAAGGCCCAGCTGATAGACGAGGGGTGCAGAAGACACACCCCAGCCCAGCACAGTGTGCACAGAGGGGGGAGACGTGCGGCCAGGGAGGCGGAGACTCGACAGAAACCACACACCCGGTGGGGTCGCCACTGCACGATCTAACAGCCTGGGCCAGAGCACACGGAACGGGGAGAAGTCCTGTACAGAAAGTGAAAGCTCAACAGAGATCACACACCCTGTGGTACGTGATCCACCAGCCCAGCAGAGTCCAAGCTGACCAGAAAGGTGGATCCCCGGAGAAGCCCAAGACCCGAGGCAACCACACACACAAGACACTAGAGGCCAACTGAGCAGTCACGGCGGGAGCCATACCAAATTGGCAACCACAGCAACATCCTAGTTAGTCATTAGTCTCAAACCGGTGGACTGTGAAACCCCCTGCCACAATGAATAAACACCAAAAAAAAGACAGCAGAAATACAAAAAATCAAGAAAGTACACCACCAAAAGTTAATAAATCTCATACTCTAGATCCTATAGAACAAGAAGCCCTTGAAATAACTGACAAGGAATTTCGAGTGATAATTCTAAGGAAACTGAATGAGATACAAGAAAACTCAGCTAGACGTCATGATGAAATGAGGAAAAGTATACAGGATCTGAAAGAGGAAATATACAAGGAAATCAATGTCCTGAAAAAAAATGTAGCAGAACTTGCTGAACTGAAGAAGTTATTCAGCGAAATAAAAAACACAACGGAGAGTTTAACCAGCAGGCTTGTCGAAGTTGAAGAGAGAACCTCTGAACTTGAAGATGGGCTGTTTGAAATAACACAAGCAGACAAAAAGAAAGAAAAAAGAATCAAGGACATGGAAGAAAATCTGAGAGAGATATCAGACAACCTCAAGCGCTCAAATATCCGAGTCATGGGTATTCCAGAAGGGGAGGAAAATGGAGATTCCATTGAAAACATATTCAACAAAATAGTGGCAGAAAACTTCCCAGGTATAGGAAAAATCACAGATCTTCAGATCCAGGAAGCTCAACGATCTCCAAACGTATTTAACCCAAAAAGGCCTTCTCCAAGACATGTCATAGTCAAATTGGCAAAACTCAGAGACAAAGAGAGAATCTTAAAAGCTGCAAGAGAGAAGAGTCAAATCACCTATAAGGGAGCCCCAATCAGGTTAACATCAGACTTTTCATCACAAACCCTAAAAGCTAGAAAGGAATGGGATGATATTTTCAAAATACTAAAAGACAAAGATTGCCAGCCAAGAATACTCTACCCTGCAAGGCTATCCTTCCGAAATGAGGGGCAAAGAGTATATTTCTCAGACAAACAAAAACTGCGGGAGTTCACTACCACACGACCACCCTTACAAGAAATCCTCAAGGGAGTACTGGGTTTGGTTCCTGAAAAATAACTACCACTGCCATAAAAACCTAAGAAAACTCTAAACCTGCTAGTACAATAAAAATGGCATTCATGAAGAGAAAACAAGCTAACAAAAACACTATCTACAACCTAAGGAACCAACAAACAAAGAAACCAAACAGTAAATCAGAAAGCAAGGAACAAAAGACACCTAAGACAACCAAACAACCAATAAAATGCTAGGAATAAATCAACACCTTTCAATAACAACTCTTAATGTTAAAGGCTTAAATTCCCCAATTAAAAGACACAGACTGGCTGACTGGATCAAAAAGCAGGACCCAACTGTATGCTGCCTACAAGAGACCCACCTCACCCATAAAGATTCACACAGACTAAGAGTGAAAGGATGGAAAAAGATTTACCATGCAAACAGAAAAGAAAAACGAGCTGGAGTGGCTATTCTTATATCTGACAAAATAGACTTTAAACTAAAAACCAGAAAAAGAGACAATGAGGGACACTACTTAATGATAAAAGGACTGATCCATCAAGAAGACATAACAATCATAAATATGTACGCACCCAATGTTGGAGCAGCCAGATTTATAAAACAAACTCTATTAGACCTAAAGAAGGAAATAGACACTAATACCATAATAGAAGGGGACCTGAACACTCCACTGTCAATATTAGACAGATCATCTAGGCAAAGAATCAGTAGAGAAACACAAGATCTAAACAAGACTCTAGACCAATTGGAATTGGCAGATATCTACAGAACATTCCACCCAACAACCTCAGAATATTCATTCTTCTCATCAGCACATGGATCATTCTCCAGGATAGATCACATATTAGGTCACAAATCAAGTCTCAATAAATTCAAAAAAATTGGAATGATCCCATGTATCTTCTCAGACCACAATGGATTAAAACTAGAAATTAATAACAAACAAAACTCTGGAAACTATACAAACACATGGAAATTAAACAGCATTCTACTTAATGACATATGGGTCCAAGAAGAAATCAAGCAGGAAATCAAAAAGTTTATTGAAACTAATGAAAACAATGATACATCATACCAAAACCTGTGGGATACTGCAAAAGCAGTATTGAGGGGAAAATTTATTGCATTAAATGCTCACTTCAGAAGAATAGAAAGATGGCAAGTGAACAACCTAACACTTCACCTTAAAGAACTAGAAAAACAAGAACAATCCAATCCTAAAGTTAGCAGACGGAAAGAAATCATTAAGATCAGAGCAGAACTGAATGAAATTGAAAACCAAAAAACAATTCAAAAGATCAACGAATCAAAAAGTTGGTTTTTTGAAAAGATAAATAAAATTGACAAACCATTAGCATGGCTAACAGAAAAAAGAAGAGAGAAGACTCAAATAACAAAAATTAGAAATGAACAAGGCGATATTACAACTGATTCATCTGAAATACAAGGAATCATTCGAGACTACTATAAACAACTATACGCCAACAAATTTGAAAATCTGGAGGAAATGGATAAATTTCTGGACACACACAAGCTCCCAAAACTGAACCGTGAAGACGTAGAAAATTTGAACAGACCAATAACAATAAAGGAGATTGAAGCTGTTATCAGAAGGCTCCCAACAAAGAAAAGCCCAGGACCAGATGGATTCACAGCAGAATTTTACCAAACATTCAAAGAGGAATTGACACCAATTCTTTACAAACTATTCCAAAAGATTGAAACGGACGCAAATCTCCCAAACTCATTCTATGAAGCAAACATCATCCTGATACCAAAACCAGGTAAAGATATAACCAAAAAAGAAAACTACAGGCCGATATCCTTGATGAATATAGATGCAAAAATCCTCACTAAAATACTAGCAAACAGAATACAGCAACACATACGAAAAATTATTCATCACGATCAAGTGGGATTCATCCCAGGGATGCAAGGTTGGTTCAACATACGCAAATCAATAAATGTGATACACCATATTAATAAACTCAAACACAAGGACCATATGATCATCTCTATAGATGCTGAAAAAGCATTTGATAAAGTTCAGCACTCATTCATGACAACGACCCTCTATAAGTTAGGTATAGAGGGAAAGTATCTCAACATAATTAAAGCCATATATAATAAACCCACTGCCAATATCATCCTGAATGGGGAAAAGCTGAAAGCTTTTCCTTTAAGAACAGGCACTAGACAAGGATGCCCACTCTCACCACTCCTATTCAACATAGTGTTGGAAGTACTAGCCAGAGCAATCAGAGAAGAGAAGGAAATAAAGGGCATCCAGATTGGAAAAGATGAAGTCAAACTGTCCCTGTTTGCAGATGACATGATCCTATATATCGAACAGCCTAAAACCTCTACAAAAAAACTCTTGGAATTGATAAATGATTTCAGCACAGTAGCAGGATACAAAATCAACACACAAAAATCAGTAGCATTTCTTTTCTCCAATAGTGAACATGCAGAACGAGAAATCAAGAAAGCCTGCCCATTTACAATAGCCACCAAAAAAATAAAATACTTAGGAATTGAGTTAACCAAGGAGGTGAAAAATCTCTATAATGAGAACTACAAACCACTGCTGAGAGAAATTAGAGAGGATACAAGAAGATGGAAAGATATTCCATGCTCTTGGATTGGAAGAATCAACATAGTGAAAATGTCCATACTACCCAAAGTGATATACAAATTCAATGCAATCCCCATCAAAATTCCAAAGACATTTTTCTCAGAAATGGAAAAAACTATTCAGACATTTATATGGAACAATAAAAGACCACGAATAGCCAAAGCAATGCTCAGCAAAAAAAAATAAAGCTGGAGGCATAACACTACCTGACTTTAAGCTATACTACAAAGCTATAATAACCAAAACAGCATGGTACTGGCATAAAAACAGACACACTGACCAATGGAATAGAATAGAGAATCCAGAAATCAACCCACACACTTACTGCCATCTGATCTTTGACAAAGGCACCAAGCCTATTCACTGGGGAAGAGACTGCCTCTTCAGCAAGTGGTGCTGGGATAACTGGATATCGTTATGCAGGAGAATGAAACTAGATCCATACCTCTCACCATATACTAAAATCAACTCAAAATGGATTAAGGATTTAAATATACACCCTGAGACAATAAAACTTCTTAAAGAAAACATAGGAGAAACACTTCAGGAAATAGGACTGGGCACAGACTTCATGAATACGACCCCAAAAGCACGGGCAACCAAAGGAAAAATAAACAAATGGGATTATATCAAACTAAAAAGCTTCTGCACAGCAAAAGAAACAATTAAAAGAGTTAAAAGACAACCAACAGAGTGGGAGAAAATATTTGCAAAATATACATCTGACAAAGGATTAATATCCAGAATATATAAGGAACTCAAACAACTTTACAAGAAGAAAACAAGCAACCCAATTAAAAAATGGGCAAAAGAGCTAAGTAGGCATTTCTCTAAGGAAGATATCCAAATGGCCAACAGACATATGAAAAAATGCTCAACATCACTCAGCATCCGGGAAATGCAAATCAAAACCACATTGAGATACCATCTAACCCCAGTTAGGATGGCTAAAATCCAAAAGACTATGAACGATAAATGCTGGCGAGGCTGCGGAGAAAAAGGAACTCTCATACATTGTTGGTGGGACTGCAAAATGGTGCAGCCTCTATGGAAAATGGTATGGAGGTTCCTTAAACAATTGCAAATAGATCTACCATACGACCCAGCCATCCCACTGTTGGGAATATACCCAGAGGAATGGAAATCATCAAGTCGAAGGTATACCTGTTCCCCAATGTTCATCGCAGCACTCTTTACAATAGCCAAGAGTTGGAACCAGCCCAAATGCCCATCATCAGATGAGTGGATATGGAAAATGTGGTACATCTACACAATGGAATACTACTCAGTATAAAAACGAATGAAATACTGCCATTTGCAACAACATGGATGGACCTTGAGAGAATTATATTAAGTGAAACAAGTCAGGCACAGAAAAGGAAATACCACATGTTCTCACTTATTGGTGGGAGCTAAAAATTAATATATAAAGTCACACACACACATACACACACACACACACACACACACACACACAAACCGGGGGGGGGGGGAAGAAGATATAACAACCACAATTATTTGAAGTTGATACAACAAGCAAACAGAAAGGACATTGTTGGGGAGAAGGGGGGAGGGAGAAGGGAGGGAGGTTTTGGTGATGGGGAGCAATAATCAGCTACAATGTATATCGACAAAATAAAATTAAAAAAAAATAAAAAATAAAAAAAAATAAAAAAAATAAATTAAAAAAATAAAAATGGTTAAAATGGTAACTTTTATGTTATATATATTTTACTGAAATAAAAACAATTCGGAAAAAAAAAATGAGGGATATGGGTTTTCTAACGAGAAACAAATAATCTGTTGAGAGCCAGATAAAGATTCCACTTGATGGATGGGTGGAATCCAGTAAGGCTTCATAGAAGAGAGAATTATTTCATTTTGGCTTTGGAGAATTTTAAGCTGGATATTGGGAGGAAGAGGAAAGGGGGAGGCTATATTCCAGGCTGTGGGGAAATGTGTACAAGGAGAGAGTCATAAAAGTACGGTAGCATATGTAAGAAATGGTGATTAGTCTAGTTGATTCATTGCATCTCCTGGTTCCCCTGCTGGGGGTGCTGATTCATTCCTGCAATGTGTTGGGTGATTGCTGATTGGGGCACAGAATTCTCCTCTGGCTTAGCATGACAAAGCATAACCCTCAGTCACTGCACATGATTGTTTCCCCTTTGTTCATACGAGGGGAATTTACATAACTATGCAGTATATACACCTGTTACCTTTTTCAAGAGGGCATCATTGTTTTCTGAGGAATTTCATCCACAGAATCTATGTATTGTCAGATGCATGGATAGACAATATTTCTGAAATGTTAACTAATAGTTTATCTTCCCCATGCTTCCTCCCGTGTTTCTCTGTGTTGAAGCAGATAGGTGAGTCTGTGCAAGCTGCCTCAAGGAGGGATGAGACGGGGGTGTTTTAGATCCTTACAAAAGTTAGACATGATTCTTTCTCTGGAGGAGGCATCATTTTCATCCTTTAGAAATCAACAAGACAGAAGTTTCTGAACACTAGAAGTCAGGTTTGTTTGTGCGTGTGAGTTTAACAGTTTATTCCCTGTTCAAGATGATTCTAAGCAACGTCAAGTAGTGTGTTAACTTATCTGCAGTTTCCAGCCTTCTGCTGAAGATGGACTTTATCTTCCCACTGGTTAAAGGAGCTCCTTTAGCTCATCTGGTCTCAGGAATGGATTGACCATGCCCCACAGCTCACCCCTGTAGGTCTGCCTGGTGCCCTCTTTCAAAGGGGAAAGATGTTCTGATCATTTTATTACTTGTCCTGGGGAAGAAACGAAGGGCTGAGGGGGCAGCCAAACTGACCTTCATGCTCAGCAAGGGACAGTCTCTCTCTAGTAACTGCATCAAACAGGAAGGGAACATCAGCTGTAAACACACATTTTCATAGTTGAAAAATTAGACCTTTCTCTAGCCGAGTGATCAAAATTAACACCATCAGTAAAGGGCTTTACAGACATGGTGTGCCTCCAGATAAGATACCCTGAGTAGAATACACCTCGCTTCATTACTCTATTTTTTTTTAATTGAAATATAGCTGATTGTACATATCTGTGGGGTGCAGCATTGAATATCAATACCTGTGTGCAACATGTGATGGTCAAATCAGAATAATTAGTATATTCAATATTATACAGTGTAATCGTTTTTTGCTACCCTTCACTAATTCCTCCCTTACTCCTCTTCTTCTCCCCCTTTCCCACCTCTGGTGGCCTCAGTTCTGTTCTCTCCTTTTGAAAGTTCAACATATCATTGTGATTGTTCTATCTTTCTTTCTTTTTTTATTTGTTTTTTTTTTTTTTTTTTTTTTTTAGCTCCCACTTATGAGTGAGAACATGTGGTATTTCTCTTTCCATGTCTGGCTTATTTCACTTAACATGATTTTCTCTAAGTTCATGCATGTTGCTGTGAATGGCAGAATTTCATTCTTTTTTATGGCTGAGTAGTATTCCATTGCATTTATATACCACATTTTCCTTATCTAGTCTTCTGATGATGTACACTTAGGTTGGTTCCAACTCTTGCCTATTTTAAACAGCTGCGATAAACATGGGAGTGCAGGCATGCCTTTGATGTGATGATTTCCATTCTCACTTCATTACTCTAAAGTGACAAATTCAACCTTCCCTTCCCTAAAAAATACCCCCTGGTTGCTTTCAGGAAATGTGGGGCCTACTTGTAGTTAGTTCCCCTGGTAGAAAGATGTACCCTCCCTATATCTATCCCAAAACAATGCTTTTCAAACTTTAGTGTGCTTACCAATCACCTCGAGATCTTGCTCAAATGCAGATTCTAGTTCAGTACCTCTGGAGTGGGACCCAACACCCTGCATTTCTAACAAGCTCCTAGGTGATGTGGATATTGCTGGTCTGCAGACTAAACCTTGAGTGGCCGCAGTGGTTCTCAAAGTGTGGTCCCCAGACTAGAAGCATCAACATCACCTGGGAAATTGTTAGAGATGTAAGTTCTCAGGCCGCACCACAGACCGTACTTATTTACTAAATCAGAAATTCTGGGTGTGGGGTCCAGTCCAGTCAGAGCCACGACTAAGGTTTAGGCATGAGAGGTGGCTGGGGCACAAAATTTAAAGAGGCACCCACTCTCAGGGTCATGCAAGGGTATTGAGAGTGTGCCAGCCCTGAGTCCAGCAACCTGTGTCTCACAGCCCTCCTGGGGATTCTGATGCACGCTAGAGTTTGAGGACCATTGTCCCCTGCCTTCTCAGTAAACTACCTCACTGCAATAGCAGCCTGATTGTATCTAAATCATGTGGGCCCTGATAGAAACCTATTGAATCAGAACCTTTGGGGGGAGAAAATTTTTCATCTGGTCCATAAGGGGATGTGAATGAGAATGCTCATCAAAGAGCTGTTTGCCACAGCAAGGATTTGGAAGAAAAAAAGCTGTATATTAACCATGATACATTGGATAAGCAAAAGATGTGGAGGCATATGGAAGTCAGAGGCACAAAGCTAGATGCACCATAGGGCAAGGTGGTGAGATTTTAAAAACAAAGAATTGGACAACAGCAAGAAACATGATTTAGAGCAATATGCCATTTATGTAAAGTTAAAAAGCATATATTTTTAAAGCACTCTATTTCTTTTAAAATAAAGATACATAAATAGAGAGGAGAGGGGAAGAGGAATGAGAGTGAGGAAGGAAAAGGGGGAAAACAAATTGGTAAGTAATAAGCAAACAAGTAAGCATAAAACAGAAGAGCTTTGTGCAGATGAAGATGATGATGTGCTAGGAGCTGGGGAACATGATCGACTCAGCTCCAACATGAGGTCCAACAGTGTACAGAAATCTCTGCAAACTGAGTTGGGAAATCCATTGAAAACAAGAGCTACACGTGATTCTTCTGCACACAACCATCATCTTTAATTCCAAAGCATTTTTACTATTGAGCACTTCCATGATTTGGCTGCTGTTTATTTTTCCAGTCACCCCACCTTGCACTTTGCAATCCAGTAATCCAGTAAATGTCCAATAATCCAGTAAACTTTACTCGTGCTGTGTCTCCTGTCTGGAACACTCTTGATCTTTTCAATTCAGCTCAGGTGTCATAACACCAGGAAAGTGCTTCTAACCCCTCTTGCTGGGTTGTTAACCCATTGGCTTTCATAGCACTGGGTTATTTAGTCATACAAAATTATACTGGAGTCATTTTTTTTTTTTTTTTTTTTTTTTAAATTTATTTATTTATTTATTTATTTATTTATTTATTTATTTATTTTTTTTTAAATTTTATTTTGTCGATATACATTGTAGCTGATTAATGCTCCCCATCACCAAAACCTCCCTCCCTTCTCCCTCCCCCCCTCCCCCCCAACCATGTCCTTTCTGTTTGTTTGTTGTATCAACTTCAAATAATTGTGGTTGTTATATCTTCTTACCCCCCCCCGTTTGTGTGTGTATGTGTGTATGTGTGTGTGTGAATTTATATATTAATTTTTAGCTCCCACCAATAAGTGAGAACATGTGGTATTTCTCTTTCTGTGCCTGACTTGTTTCACTTAATATAATTCTCTCGAGGTCCATCCATGTTGTTGCAAATGGCAGTATTTCATTCGTTTTTATAGCTGAGTAGTATTCCATTGTGTAGATGTACCACATTTTCCGTATCCACTCATCTGATGATGGGCATTTGGGCTGGTTCCAACTCTTGGCTATTGTAAAGAGTGCTGCGATGAACATTGGGGAACAGGTATACCTTCGACTTGATGATTTCCATTCCTCTGGGTATATTCCCAACAATGGGATGGCTGGGTCGTATGGTAGATCTATTTGCAATTGTTTAAGGAACCTCCATACCATTTTCCATAGAGGCTGCACCATTTTGCAGTCCCACCAACAATGTATGAGAGTTCCTTTTTCTCCGCAGCCTCGCCAGCATTTATCGTTCATAGTCTTTTGGATTTTAGCCATCCTAACTGGGGTTAGATGGTATCTCAATGTGGTTTTGATTTGCATTTCCCGGATGCTGAGTGATGTTGAGCATTTTTTCATATGTCTGTTGGCCATTTGGATATCTTCCTTAGAGAAATGCCTACTTAGCTCTTTTGCCCATTTTTTAATTGGGTTGCTTGTTTTCTTCTTGTAAAGTTGTTTGAGTTCCTTATATATTCTGGATATTAATCCTTTGTCAGATGTATATTTTGCAAATATTTTCTCCCACTCTGTTGGTTGTCTTTTAACTCTTTTAATTGTTTCTTTTGCTGTGCAGAAGCTTTTTAGTTTGATATAATCCCATTTGTTTATTTTTCCTTTGGTTGCCCGTGCTTTTGGGGTCGTATTCATGAAGTCTGTGCCCAGTCCTATTTCCTGAAGTGTTTCCCCTATGTTTTCTTTAAGAAGTTTTATTGTCTCAGGGTGTATATTTAAATCCTTAATCCATTTTGAGTTGATTTTAGTATATGGTGAGAGGTATGGATCTAGTTTCATTCTCCTGCATAACGATATCCAGTTATCCCAGCACCACTTGCTGAAGAGGCAGTCCCTTCCCCAGTGAATAGGCTTGGTGCCTTTGTCAAAGATCAGATGGCAGTAAGTGTGAGGGTTGATTTCTGGATTCTCTATTCTATTCCATTGGTCAGTGTGTCTGTTTTTATGCCAGTACCATACTGTTTTGGTTATTATAGCTTTGTAGTATAGCTTAAAGTCAGGTAGTGTTATGCCTCCAGCTTTATTTTTTTTGCTGAGCATTGCTTTGGCTATTCGTGGTCTTTTATTGTTCCATATAAATGTCTGAATAGTTTTTTCCATTTCTGAGAAAAATGTCTTTGGAATTTTGATGGGGATTGCATTGAATTTGTATATCACTTTGGGTAGTATGGACATTTTCACTATGTTGATTCTTCCAATCCAAGAGCATGGGATATCTTTCCATCTTCTTGTATCCTCTCTAATTTCTCTCAGCAGTGGTTTGTAGTTCTCATTATAGAGATTTTTCACCTCCTTGGTTAACTCAATTCCTAAGTATTTTATTTTTTTGGTGGCTATTGTAAATGGGCAGGCTTTCTTGATTTCTCCTTCTGCATGTTCACTATTGGAGAAAAGAAATGCTACTGATTTTTGTGTGTTGATTTTGTATCCTGCTACTGTGCTGAAATCATTTATCAATTCCAAGAGTTTTTTTGTAGAGGTTTTAGGCTGTTCGATATATAGGATCATGTCATCTGCAAACAGGGACAGTTTGACTTCATCTTTTCCAATCTGGATGCCCTTTATTTCCTTCTCTTCTCTGATTGCTCTGGCTAGTACTTCCAACACTATGTTGAATAGGAGTGGTGAGAGTGGGCATCCTTGTCTAGTGCCTGTTCTTAAAGGAAAAGCTTTCAGCTTTTCCCCATTCAGGATGATATTGGCAGTGGGTTTGGCATATATGGCTTTAATTATGTTGAGATACTTTCCCTCTATACCTAACTTATAGAGGGTCTTTGTCATGAATGAGTGCTGAACTTTATCAAATGCTTTTTCAGCATCTATAGAGATGATCATATGGTCCTTGTGTTTGAGTTTATTAATATGGTGTATCACATTTATTGATTTGCGTATGTTGAACCAACCTTGCATCCCTGGGATGAATCCCACTTGATCGTGATGAATAATTTTTCGTATGTGTTGCTGTATTCTGTTTGCTAGTATTTTAGTGAGGATTTTTGCATCTATATTCATCAAGGATATCGGCCTGTAGTTTTCTTTTTTGGTTATATCTTTACCTGGTTTTGGTATCAGGATGATGTTTGCTTCATAGAATGAGTTTGGGAGATTTGCGTCCGTTTCAATCTTTTGGAATAGTTTGTAAAGAATCGGTGTCAATTCCTCTTTGAATGTTTGGTAAAATTCTGCTGTGAATCCATCTGGTCCTGGGCTTTTCTTTGTTGGGAGCCTTCTGATAACAGCTTCAATCTCCTTTATTGTTATTGGTCTGTTCAAATTTTCTACGTCTTCACGGTTCAGTTTTGGGAGCTTGTGTGTGTCCAGAAATTTATCCATTTCCTCCAGATTTTCAAATTTGTTGGCGTATAGTTGTTTATAGTAGTCTCGAATGATTCCTTGTATTTCAGATGAATCAGATGTAATATCGCCTTTTTCATTTCTAATTTTTGTTATTTGAGTCTTCTCTCTTCTTTTTTTTGTTAGCCATGCTAATGGTTTGTCAATTTTATTTATCTTTTCAAAAAACCAACTTTTTGATTCGTTGATCTTTTGAATTGTTTTTTGGTTTTCAATTTCATTCAGTTCTGCTCTGATCTTAATGATTTCTTTCCGTCTGCTAACTTTAGGATTGGATTGTTCTTGTTTTTCTAGTTCTTTAAGGTGAAGTGTTAAGTTGTTCACTTGCCATCTTTCCATTCTTCTGAAGTGAGCATTTAATGCAATAAATTTTCCCCTCAATACTGCTTTTGCAGTATCCCACAGGTTTTGGTATGATGTATCATTGTTTTCATTAGTTTCAATAAACTTTTTGATTTCCTGCTTGATTTCTTCTTGGACCCATATGTCATTAAGTAGAATGCTGTTTAATTTCCATGTGTTTGTATAGTTTCCAGAGTTTTGTTTGTTATTAATTTCTAGTTTTAATCCATTGTGGTCTGAGAAGATACATGGGATAATTCCAATTTTTTTGAATTTATTGAGACTTGATTTGTGACCTAATATGTGATCTATCCTGGAGAATGATCCATGTGCTGATGAGAAGAATGAATATTCTGAGGTTGTTGGGTGGAATGTTCTGTAGATATCTGCCAATTCCAATTGGTCTAGAGTCTTGTTTAGATCTTGTGTTTCTCTACTGATTCTTTGCCTAGATGATCTGTCTAATATTGACAGTGGAGTGTTCAGGTCCCCTGCTATTATGGTATTAGTGTCTATTTCCTTCTTTAGGTCTAATAGAGTTTGTTTTATAAATCTGGCTGCTCCAACATTGGGTGCGTACATATTTATGATTGTTATGACTTCTTGATGGATCAGTCCTTTTATCATTAAGTAGTGTCCCTCATTGTCTCTTTTTATGGTTTTTAGTTTAAAGTCTATTTTGTCAGATATAAGAATAGCCACTCCAGCTCGTTTTTCTTTTCTGTTTGCATGGTAAATCTTTTTCCATCCTTTCACTCTTAGTCTGTGTGAATCTTTATGGGTGAGGTGGGTCTCTTGTAGGCAGCATATAGTTGGGTCCTGCTTTTTGATCCAGTCAGCCAGTCTGTGTCTTTTAATTGGGGAATTTAAGCCTTTAACATTAAGAGTTGTTATTGAAAGGTGTTGATTTATTCTTAGCATTTTATTGGTTGTTTGGTTGTCTTAGGTGTCTTTTGTTCCTTGCTTTCTGATTTACTGTTTGGTTTCTTTGTTTGTTGGTTCCTTAGGTTGTAGATAGTGTTTTTGTTAGCTTGTTTTCTCTTCATGAATGCCATTTTTATTGTACTAGCGGGTTTAGATTTTTCTTAGGTTTTTATGGCAGTGGTAGTTATTTTTCAGGAACCAAACCCAGTACTCCCTTGAGGATTTCTTGTAAGGGTGGTCTTGTGGTAGTGAACTCCCGCAGTTTTTGTTTGTCTGAGAAATATACTATTTGCCCCTCATTTCGGAAGGATAGCCTTGCAGGGTAGAGTATTCTTGGCTGGCAATCTTTGTCTTTTAGTATTTTGAAAATATCATCCCATTCCTTTCTAGCTTTTAGGGTTTGTGATGAGAAGTCTGATGTTAACCTGATTGGGGCTCCCTTATAGGTGATTTGACGCTTCTCTCTTGCAGCTTTTAAGATTCTCTCTTTGTCTCTGAGTTTTGCCAATTTGACTATGACATGTCTTGGAGAAGGCCTTTTTGGGTTGAATACGTTTGGAGATCGTTGAGCTTCCTGGATCTGAAGATCTGTGATTTTTCCTATACCTGGGAAGTTTTCTGCCACTATTTTGTTGAATATGTTTTCAATGGAATCTCCATTTTCCTCCCCTTCTGGAATACCCATGACTCGGATATTTGAGCGCTTGAGGTTGTCTGATATCTCTCTCAGATTTTCTTCCATGTCCTTGATTCTTTTTTCTTTCTTTTTGTCTGCTTGTGTTATTTCAAACAGCCCATCTTCAAGTTCAGAGGTTCTCTCTTCAACTTCGACAAGCCTGCTGGTTAAACTCTCCGTTGTGTTTTTTATTTCGCTGAATAACTTCTTCAGTTCAGCAAGTTCTGCTACATTTTTTTTCAGGACATTGATTTCCTTGTATATTTCCTCTTTCAGATCCTGTATACTTTTCCTCATTTCATCATGATGTCTAGCTGAGTTTTCTTGTATCTCATTCAGTTTCCTTAGAATTATCACTCGAAATTCCTTATCAGTTATTTCAAGGGCTTCTTGTTCTATAGGATCTAGAGTATGAGATTTATTAACTTTTGGTGGTGTACTTTCTTGATTTTTTGTATTTCTGGTGTCTTTTTTTTGGTGTTTATTCATTGTGGCAGGGGGTTTCACAGTCCACCGGTTTAAGACTAATGACTAACTAGGATGTTGCTGTGGTTGCCAATTTGGTATGGCTCCCGCCGTGACTGCTCAGTTGTCCTCTAGTGTCTTGTGTGTGTGGTTGCCTCGGGTCTTGGGCTTCTCCGGGGATCCACCTTTCTGGTCAGCTTGTACTCTGCTGGGCTGGTGGATCACGTACCACAGGGTGTGTGATCTCTGTTGAGCTTTCACTTTCTGTACAGGACTTCTCCCCATTCAGTGTGCTCTGGCCCAGGCTGTTAGATCGTGCAGTGGCGACCCCACCGGGTGTGTGGTTTCTGTCGAGTCTCCGCCTCCCTGGCCGCACGTCTCCCCCCTCTGTGCACACTGTGCTGGGTTGGGGCGTGTCTTCTGCACCCCTCGTCTATCAGCTGGGCCTTCAAGACCCTGCTCAGCACCGCCTTGCCCAGGAAGTCTACCAGGTTTCTGCTAGGCACAGACGACCAGTCTCTCTGGGTGCCTTTGTAGCACTGTGTAGATCTTTCTCAGGTCTTGTTCACCTTTGTATCCCCCCGGTATAAACCGAGTCTAGTGCCCGCCTGCAGCCTGCTCTCCGGCAGGTTCAAGCAGACCTGGGAACTCTCCTACCACACTATTCCCAACCAGAAATTCGTTAGGCTTTTTTCCAAACTGGTGGTCGCAGAGATGGTATCTGCCTCCCAGTAACAGGAAGTTTACCGGGGCCGGAGTCCAGGGTGTGGTGTTGTGACAGTCGGCCCGCCCGTACTTCCTAGCCCTCCCAAAACTGGTCGGGACGCCCCACACCCCCAGCCCTGCCAGAGAACCGTGGAGGGAGTGGGAGAGGAGGTCGGCCCGCAGGGTCCGGAAAGCCCCGCGCCAGGCCAAGCAAATGGGCTCAGTGATGGCCGAGCAGGGCGGAGCTGCCCGCACCTGGGAAAATGGAGGCAGCACCGGGGCAATGAGTGGCCTGGTGGTGCAGGCGGGGAGCCGCGTGGGCATCCACCCCCCGAACAGAGCTTTGCCAGGGATCACTCACAGTGCTGTGCCAGGTCGGGCGCTCGCTCTGTCTCTGGTTTGTTGCCTTCCGTGTTCTCGGCGCTGCCGCCTCGGGCTGTTCAGTCGCGGCGCGGCTCGGGCGCTCCCAGGAGTCTTCTTTAATGCCGGCCTGAAACCTCGAATCCTGGATAGGGCAGCTGGCCGCCTTCAGTGCGGCCCCAGCCTCCGGGATCCTGGCTGCACCCACAGCAGCCCTGGCGCCGTGTTCCCTGTTTCAAGACTCGCTTTTGCAGCTAAGAATCAGTTCTTTTCCTGCTCCACACTTCAAAGCTGTTGCCTGTAAATGAGGCAGCCTCTCCTGCCGGGGGCAAAGTGGCGTTGAGCCCCCACGACCGGCCAGCAGCAGCAGTCCTCCCTTAAGAGATGGCCAGAGAAAGGTCCACAAGTTTCCCGGCTGCCTGAGGCCCAGTGGCCACCTTTTCCACCTCAGCTACTCCGCGCCAGCCGCCGCAGCCGCCGCCATCTTGAAACTCTCCGGCTACTGCTCTATACTGGAGTCATTGATGTGCGTGTTTTTAAACCTCTCCAGCCCAAGGACCTGCTCTTATCATCTTTTCTACCTCAGTGCCTATTAATATTGTACTTATAATTCAATAGGTTCTCAAATGTGGTAGGGCTTACCCTTAAAGCAGATGTGGTAGGGCTTAACTGGCACTAGAAATATTATTTATGTATTTGTCCACTTACACAAGACCTTGTTCAGAAAAGATATAAGGCAGCACTTGAGAACTAAACTTCAGAGAGGGAACAGGTGGAATTTCACGATAACAAACCCCCAGCAAAAGCAGCTCTCTGCAGCCACAAAGATTCATCATGGCTGCCTCTCTGGACAGACCATGATCTAGCCAAGCCTGCAGTTCTGGCTGTGGCTGGTTGGCAAATAATCTCCATCCCTGCCTACTACTGCCATCTCCAGGGGACTGGTTGATTTTCACCCAGCTGCTGGCCTCCAGCTACTGGAAGAAAGTAGCAGCTCTGAATTACAATCACCTTCACCAATGAACTGAAAGATAGTTCATTCTACCCTTTTTTCTTCCAGGTCTCTGAGAGAGATGCTGCAGACCCCTTGTCTTCCTGTCCGGTAGAGACCAGAAGAACATTTTACACTGTCTCCTCATGTACATCAAATAACTTCTGAATTTATAGCCTCACGAGGAAACTCCTAAGATACAGATTTATGTTACACTTCCCACTGTGTAATGGAGACGAAAAAAGGATTACTCAAAGCACGTGAATGCTATGAGAGGCCCAAAGGGACTGCACCTCAGCAACTCCTCTGTTAGGAGGAGAAAACTGAGTACAGCCCCGATTCAAAGTGAGCTTCTGTTTTTTATTGTAAAGACAAGGAAGTTTCACAAGAAAAATCAGTTGATTCAATCATTACAAAAGGACACAAGGACATGGACAGTGTTACAAAAGTTATCTATGGCTAAGTGTCGCTTAAACAGTGGAAACTGTTGACATCAGTAAAATTAACAATGTGGCATTCCAAAGTACAATTAGTGAAAAGCTAAGTTGGTCAAACTGGCTCATTATCTAAAGTATAACCTCTCCTTAAGCAAAAGTTACATTCTTATGATAAAATCTAAGTATAGTTATTTCTAAAGTTTCCACCAACAGACAGCTTGCCTCTAGCAAACATTTTTTTCACATTTTTTCCTACAGCAATTATTAAAATCTCTTAACAGGACTGGTATGACAACCACCTGCTAGCTCTAAAATCATTAAAGTATACAAGCCCATACCTGAGCAGTGATTAGAGTTGGTTAGATGGGCTGTCGCCCCCTGGCTGTAGGCTGTGGCCTCCTAACTGAGGGCTTTTGCCTTATATATGTATTTATCTAAAAACCCTATTGTAAATCAAATGAGAATCAAGATTTCTAACCCTCCACAGATTTATATATATATAAACACACACACACACACACACACACACACACACCAGGGTGTTGTGTAGGGGATTAATACAGAAAATTGTAAAGTCCATGTCTTAAAAGTTTCACAAATCCTCCATTGAGAAAACATTTGCAGTTATAGTCATGCTCCCCTCCCACAGAAAGGAAAATAAACATTTTATTTAAACTAATGTTATATAATAATGAAAAGACACCTGAACCACTTTGTCTAAAATAAATTTGTCTCTTATTTCCTCAATTTTCAGTCTGATATCATTCCATTTATAGAAGAATCATCATAAAGTTTTGGTTTTTTTTTTTCTTAAACCAAGTTATACTTGCTTAACGGTAGAAAAATATGGTTTGGTAAAATCTAAATTGGATTGGCTAGTAAAACCTTTTCTACAGTCTGTAAGGTACTATCTCAAAATGAGTCAAATAATAATCAGGGGGAAAAACTGGGATACTTACTAGAGCAGGATTTCTCAACCTCAGCCCTATTGATATTTCAGGTGGGATAATTCTTTTTTGTGGAGGTATAAAGAGAGAGCTGTTCTGTGCATTGAAGGATGTTTAGCAGTGCCCTGGCCTCAACCTGCTACATGCCAATAGCACCCACTCACCTCCAGTCATTGACAACCTAAATGTACCCTGGATGGGGAAGTTGAGAACCACTTTACTAAAGGGAGACACAAAGCCATTCACAGATAAGGTTGAATCTAAATTAGAACATGAGACAGAATACACAGACCTTTCCCCTAATCCAAACCCCAGGGATTGGACTTTCTTAATACAAAAGTGTCAAACTTGCCAAAACTATATTTGGGAGCAAATCCTTTTTTTAATAGCATTTCAAAATTTAGCCAACAGATATCTAACAGAAGAAGTCTATCTTTCAATAATTAATATATTCTTTCCTTGAAAAAAACCAATCCTTTGATTTTGGCTTCTAACGAATACTATCCAAGATGACAAAAGAGCTATGTTGACCTCATGAACAAGCCTAACAGTTCTTGATAAGAAATAATTAAAAATTTTAAATGCAGCCACTAAATATTAAGTGTCTGTGGTGGGTGAAATACTATCCCTGCCCCTGGCTAACATGGCCAGGTCCTAATCTCCAGAACCTGTAAAGCAAAAGGGACTTTGCAGATGTGATTAGAGATGGTGGGATTAGCCTGGATTATCCAGGTGGGCCCAATGTACTCACAAGGGCCCTTATAAGGGAAAGACTCAGAGAAGATGTGACAACAGAGGCAGAGGCTGGAGTAAATGTGATTGCTGGCTTTGAAGATGGAGGAGGGGGCCATGAGCCAAGGGATGTAGGCAGCCTCTAGAAGCTGGAAAAGGCAGATTTTCTCCCAGAACCTCCAGGAGGAACACAGACCTTGTGAAACCTTGATTTTAGCCCAATGAGACTCTGACCACCAGAACTGTAAGATAATAAATTTGTATATTTAAGCCACTAAATCTGTGGTAATTTATTACAGCAGCAATAGAAAACAAATACAGTGGCTGTCTATGAGCACAGCATCATCACTGGGGAAACCCAACAGGGGTACTGTGGCCTGTGATGCCAGGAGAGGAAAGCTATTTCTTAGTTTTTATAAGCATTATGAATATTTTAAACCATAGTTAAAGATGTCAGGCAGTACAACAATGTACCATTTTGTTCTAACAATAGCTAAGAAGTACATAGCTCAGCTCTTAGGTGTCAGACACTATTCTAAGGGTTTTAAATACTCTAATTTATTTAATCATCATAACAACACTATGATGAAAAGACTTTTATTATCCCCAATTTGCTGATGAGAAAACAATTTCAAGCTCACAAGGCTAGGAAATGGCAGCACTGTGCTTCAAACAGTCTGGCTCCAGGATCCAAATAAATGCCACCCAGAACAGTTTTATGAAGTTCAGATGTGGAATATTTACAAGGGAAACCCTGGACTTCTACAAACAGAGGATGCTTGACCATAAGTACTGTGGCATCTGTTTCCAAGAACAGGGACATCTGCTGTTTTTGCCCACCCAGCATTCCTGCCACCTCATTTTGATGGTAGCATCTCAAGTTTCCCTTGGGCAACCCCCTCCCACCTTCCATAGTCTCCACGGGACTGTCAATCAAGATGCCCTGCCTTTCCCCTGGCCAATGTAATATAAGGCAGACCAATATAATCCCTCCCCCTCCACCTCTGGAATTTGAATATCAGAGAGATTCTCCTTAGTTCCTGCTCCCTGATCCCTGGAGTGTCCCTGGTTCCTGTCTTTTCTAAGGCCTGCTTGTTTGGCTTTTTCTAATTTGGTGGGCACGCCCCATAGTCTTACAATAAAGCCCTTTTTTACATAAGTGTATAAAAGTCTTACTTTCATTTCAAACAAGAAACCTGAACTGAAACTGAGCATTCAGGCGACTTCTTATTTGCTGAGAACCCAAACTGGACATTGCCTTTCCCACCACATGAAAAGAGGCTGGAACATTCTCCTCATAAGCCTAGAAGAGGAAGCTGATTAGAAAATATGCAGAGCTCGTAGTGAGGAGGCTGAACACTGCAGAGCCATGCAAATAAAATGAAGCTGCAGTCCAACGATCAGTCAGGAGCAGTTTAGGAAGCAGATGATTTTTCCTCAGCAATTAGTGTTGCATGGACTGTGTATCTAGAGTGAACTATGAACAGTGATTCAACCATCCCAGCATCCACTGGTAAGGACATAAACAGTATGGAATACACTGAACCTAGATAATGAAAGGTGAAGTGAGGACTCCACTGGCATAATTCATCCTTTTATTGCCTTCATGCACTGCTGTAGGTAGCTATCTCAATCCAATGCATGCTATTGATCATTACAGCCACAATATTGTTGACAGAGTTGACAAATTAAATAAGGACTACTTCCAACAGAATGCGACCTTACTAGGGCTCATTTTTTTTTTACAGTTATATATAAAAGTAGGGCATGGATAAAACTTATTTGGGATTCCCTAAGCTTCTGCAAGCCTATGTATCATTGCAATCTAAAAATGTTTCACTGGGATGCATTTTCCCTCTGCAGTGTCTATTACATGTATAGCTAAAAATCCACAGCCTCCCATCTCTCAATATTAAGATAAAACCTTTGAGGTGATCAGCAGCTTCACTGACCTGATTTTTACAGGTCTTAAAGTCACTTTCAGTTGTCAAAACTTTTTTAATTACAAAAAGCTCCATTTTTCCAATAAATGAAATGTCAAACATTTTGAGATTGCCTGAGGCAGACTTTTTAAAGTGTCATGGGTATTTTTTTTTAAACTTTCCATTCGTGACTGACTCAGGGACATTAAAGTCCCTATGTATACTGTCCTCACCCCCTCATCTTTTCAACAATTTTGTCCTAGATTCAGCCTATAGAAGACAGGTTTTAATGTCACTCTAAGAATGTCACTAAGAAGTCATTCTACTTTTCTGAGAGAGTTAACTCTGTGATGGGTAGATCTTATGAAAAATTTAATCTTTCGACTGAATGTCATGCATTTCTAAGGACATTAAGTGAACAAGAGCAAATTAAGAATGTATGCAGATTTCAGTGCATTTTGTTCTGTTACAAAAATATATTGCAGTTGGTCTGCATCCATCAGTCATCAGGGCAGACTTCTCATCATAGCTTACCCACTAATTAGCTATGCATCTGGGATACATTGCAAAAATGTCTCCAGTCCTTCACCTTCCCCTGTCATAACTTCTCTCAGCAAAAGATGAAGTCTATTTCCCCACCCTCAGAATGATAAGTGTCCTTGTGATTTGCTTTGGCCACTAGAATCCAGTGAATTGATGTTGTGTGAGTTCCAAGTCTAGGCCTCAAGAAGCCTTACAGCCTCCACTCTCACTGCTCTTGGGACCTGAAACCACTATGTGAATAGATTTGGGCTAACCTGTTGGAGGTTAAGAGACCATGTGGAAAGACACTCTAGCTATCCCAACCATCCCAGCCAAGGCCCGAGACATAGAAGTGAGCCTAGTCAAGATAAGCTGAACCTGTTTCAGACCATAAGGACTGCAATCAGAATTATGAGGTAAATAAATGGTCGCTATTTTCAGCCACTAAGTTTTGGGGTGTTGGCAAAAGCTAACTGAAATAGTAGCTCTTAAGCATAACACTTAAGCTCTCTAGGCTTTGTAAAATGAGGCGATTGAAGTAGCTCTACAAGTCCCTCATTGTAAAAACATTCCTACTAATATATTTACCACCCTGTTTACTCTTGAGAACTCAAGTGGTAGGAAGCTAAAATGGGATTCACAATTATGTACACGGATCAAGCCCAGTGCAAGACTATGAAGGGGTGCGCCATTGCCAAGGCAGCCCGAGAAATGGTGAAGAAGGAATCAATGGTTATTGAGCACCTGCAATGTTCCCAGTTATTTATATACATCAGTTCATTAAGCCCTCAAAATAATCCTATAAAGTACTCGCTATTATCAATGCAACTTACAGATGAGGAAACCAAGGCTTGGAGATGGTAAATAATTTACCAAAGTTCAAACAGAATGAGAATATAGCTCGGTTATATGCAGGCCTTTGGACTTCAAAGTTGAAGGTATTCCTTTTCTATCACTTCCTTACTGTAGACAAGCCACACAGCAGTCAAACTTAAATTAAGTTATCATTAAACTTTTTTCTTTTTATTTGTTTATATTTTTCTCTTACAACAGAAATACATGCCCATGGGAAAAATTAACAAAAAAGCATTATCTAGGCATCCAAGATCCTATTGTCTCAAAACAATGACTGTTAAATTTGGGGACTTTTTCCCATCTATATTCTCTACACTAGGTTTTCTTAATCAAGTTAAAAAGCATTTTAATTATTCTTTTTTAAATCATGCCTATAATATATAAACACATTTATTATAAAAAGTTAAAGAACCAAAAAGGTTGTAAGATTTTTTAAAAAGTATAAATTTGGCGTGTATCTTTCTGAATATATATTACATAAAAGATTGTATTGCATTATAATAAATTATGTCTTACTTATATGCAGACATTATATATTTTTTGGTTTTACATAAATGGGATAATTCTAGACATATTTGTTGCAAATTTCTCTTTCACTTAGCAATATGTCTTGGAGATCTCTCTACATCAGGACATATCAATTTGCCACATTTTTTAAAACTGTGCAAAAGATGAATGTACCATATTTTATTTAACCCTTCTCTTATCCACGCACACTTAGATTGTTTCCAATATGCTGCTGCAACAACACAATTACATACATATTTTTTAAATGCTGCAACAAATGTAATTATACATATAAGGTTGCATAAGAGCATTTCTATATGAGAGCATCTCTATTTATAGATGTGGACACAGTTTTAATTTGCAAATATACTGCTATATTTACTTTTCTAGAAAAACTATTTTAAACAGGGTATGAGCACCTATTTCTACCTTGCTAGTGAATACCAAATATTATATATTTTTTTATTTTTCCTAATCTGATTAGAGAAAATGGATTATTATTGTGTAATTTACATTTTCCTGATTTCAAAAAACCATTAGTTCATATGTTTATTTTTGATTTTTTTTTATTGGTTATGAATCTTCATGAGATACAAAGCTGATTGTCGCCCCTTGTGCCCAAGATGTGAAGGCCAGATTCATACTGGCAGCATGCCCATTACCACAAATTGCATTTGTACCCCATGTCCCCCACCCAATTATCCCCAACCTCCCTCCCCCTCCCCCTTTGCCTCCGACTCCACTTTGTAGCCCAAGGAATGTTCTCTCCCTCCCCAAGTCCAATGCACTACTGCGGTCTTTCTTTCCTTCCTTCTCTCTCTTAGCTCCCATGTATCAGTGAGCACATGCGGTATTTATCCCTCTGTGCTTTGCTTATTTCACTCAACATGTTTCTCCAGACTCATCCATGTTGTTGCAAGTGGGAGAATTTCATTCTTTTTTGTGGCAGGGTAGTATTCCATGGTGTATATATACCACAGTTTCCTTATCTAATCATTCACCAATGGAAATTCAGGTGGGTTCCATGTCTTGGCTATTGTGAACAGAGCTGCAATGAACATGGGAGTGCAGGTATCCCTTCAATATGATGATTTCCATTCCTCTAGGTATATACCCAGAAATGGGATTGCTGGATCATATGGAAGATCTATCTGTAGTTGTTTGAGAAACCTCAGTATGCTGTTTTCCATAGTGGCTTTACTAATTTACAGTCCCACCAATAGTGTAGGAGTGTTCCTTTCTCTCCACACCCTCGCCAACATTTGTTATTCACCATCTTTTTGATTATAGCCAGTCTAACTGAGGTGAGGTGGTTTCTCAATGTAGTTTTAATTTGCATTTCCCTGATGACTAGTGATGTTGAGCATTATTTCTGGACATTTGATTTTCTTCCTTAATAAATTATTTCGTGTGTTCAATTTTAATTAAATTGGTTTTCTTTTGTTTTTGCTACCAGATATTATATACAGCCACCCCTCAGTATCCGTAGGGTATTGGTTCCAGGACCTCCGTGGATACCAAAATCCATGGATGCCCAAGTTCCTTATCTGAATATAAACTGGTGTATTTGCACATAACCTATGCACATCCTCCCATGTAATTTAGATCATCTCTAAATGTACTTATAATACCTAATACAACGTAAATGCTATGTAAATAGTTATTATACTCCATTGTTTGTTTTATTTGCATCACTTTTTAATTGTTTCATTTAAAAAAATTTTTTTTTTCTGAATATTTTTGATCCACAATTGGTTGAATCCATGGAGGTGGAACCTGCGGCTATGGAGGGTTGATTGCACACACATAAATAATGGTTATATAAATATACATATATAATATGAAAATTAATCCTTTGATATATACATATATATTTTAAATATTCTCCCAGACTGTCACTTATCTTTTTTTTTTGGTTTATGGTATATTTCAATGTACAGAAATGTTAAATTTGCATGTATTCAAATGTCAACATTTTCCTTCATGGCTTCCAGGTTTTTTTAAATAATTTTCTCCACTCTGAGATTGTGTGTGTGTGTGTGTGTGTACATGTACTTCCTAAGGTTTTTTAACATTTAGCTATCTAGTTCATCTAGAATTTATTTTTGTATTACATGTACAGAAGTGCTCTACTTTTAACCCAATGAATTGCCAGTTTTCATAGCACCATCTTCTATCACCCACCAATGCCAAAGTACTTTTATTACTTCAGCTTTAGAGTATGTTTTATGTCCAG
The DNA here is from genome assembly GCF_027409185.1 of Cynocephalus volans. NCBI lineage: Eukaryota > Metazoa > Chordata > Mammalia > Dermoptera > Cynocephalidae > Cynocephalus > Cynocephalus volans. The sequence goes on along the minus strand of NC_084478.1, from coordinate 41,746,744 downwards.
TAGAGTGAGTCCCCATCATTATTCCTGTTTTTCAAAAACTTCTTCATTATTCTTGTACATTATCTCTTTTACATTAAGTTTAGAATCACCTTATCAAGATTCCAATTGACATTGCATTAAATTTATAGATTAAGGTTGGCCAGTTAGCTCAGTTGGTTAGAACACTGATTACACCAAGGTCCAGAGTTCAAACCTTGTTAACAGCCAGCCACCAAAAATAAAATAATAATAATAAATTTATAGATTAACTCTAGGGGAAAATGATAGCTTTATATGGCAGTCAGATTAGTGCCCCCCTGCCCCCCATCCCAAAGAGTCCACATCCTAATACCTGGAACCTGTGAATATGTTATGTTACATGGCAAAGGGGAATTAAGGTTGGTAACCAGCTGACCTTAAAATAGAGAAATTATTCTGGATTATCTGAGTGGGCCCAATGTAATCATAAGGGTCCCCAAAAGTGGAAGAGGGAGACAGAAGAATAGTCAGTGGACAATATGACTATAAAAGAAGGGTCAGAGAGATGCAACATTGCTGACTTTGAGGACATAGGAAGACTACCACGAGCCAAGGGATGCAGCGGTCTCTAGAAGCTGGGAAAGGCAAGGAAATCAATTCTCTTCTGGAGCCTCCAGAAAAGAGTACAGCCCTGCTAAAGTTTGGTTTTAGACCCTGACAAACTTCTAACTGTCAGAGATGTAAGATAATAACTTTGTGTTGTTTTAAGCTACTAACTTTGTAAGTTATTTTTCACAGCAGCAATAGACAATTAATACACTTTACAATATTAAAATTTCTGTAACAGTTGGGCTATTAGGTTGCAAACAACAGAAATAGACTCTGGCTAACTTAAATACAAAAGGAATTCATTGCAATGATATTAGAGATCTTATAGAAGCCGCAAACTTTGGAAAATCAGGATCTGGAAGTGAGACAAGAACCAAGGGAGGCCAGGCAGCAAGATGCATAACCAGAGTTTTCACAGCAGCCAGTGTTCAATTGAGAAATCAGAAACCACTCTAGGAATTCAAGCAAAGGGAATTTAATACAAGGAATAGGTTAAATGGGTGTTGGCAGTGCTGAAAGAGCAAAATGAAAATGGGGGTCAAAGAAAACGGGAGCAGAAGGAATAAGTATGGGTAGGAGTGTCAGTCAGAGACTGGTGTGGTACCACTGCCCCTAACCAGGAGCCCATGAGTCTGCACCGCTATTGCCACTACTGCCATTGAAACCACACCACTTCTGTCGAGCAGGAAACCAGCATCTCACACTCTCACTAATGCTGACAGAGCCCAGAGCTTTCTATAGTTACTTGCAGTTAATTTTGCTGATGGCGCTGTTGCCAGAGACCTCCTCCAGAAGTGGAAATAAAAGGCTTCTCCCCTGCCTTCGGGTCTTCCATCATTACTTTCCATCGCCAGAATCTAGAAGAAGGCCAGCTACTAAGGGAGTTTGGTGAATGTAGCTTGCAGGGTTTTCATTCCAGCAGTTCCTAAGAAAGAACAAGAGTTGTGTATAGAGCTGAGAGACGATGGACATCATCTGGCATGGGAAGAGTATGGTTAGCATGTTAGTTTGCCACTGCTGTGTAAAAAATTACCACAAATGTAGCAGATTAAAACCACCTACATTTATTATCTTACAGTTTCAGTGGGTCAGGAAACTGGGCATGGCAAAACTGGGTCCTCTGCTCAGGGTCTCACAAGACTTCAATCAAGATGTTGGCCAGGGCTGCAGTCTCATTTGAGTCTCGGGTCCTTGTCCAAACTCACATAGTTGCTGGCAGAATCCAGTGCCTTGTGGTTGTAGGACCGAGCTCCCCATTTTCTTGCTGGTTGTTGGCCAGGGGCTGCTCTCACCTCCTAGAGGTTGCCCGCAGTTTCTTGCCTCATGGCCCTCTTGCAATATAGCAGCTTACTTCTTCAAGGCAGCAGGAGAATCTTTTTCTCCAGTCTGTGGAGACAGGTTTATATAATGTAACATAATCAAGGTAATGACTGTCTCATCACATTTGCCATATTCTATTGGCTAGGAGCGAGTCTCAGGCTCCATCCACACTCAAAGGGAAGGGATTATTCAAGAATGTGTCTACCATAGTTAGCATGTAGATGCTGGCTTCAGCACCACACATCACTGGTGCTGGACTCTTACGACCACCATGCCTATGAGTAATTTCTAGACTTCTCCATATCCTGACATCAGTCTTTCAAGATTCAAAGACTGTAGCATTCATTGACTGAATTCTTGTCATGTGCTCGCTCATTCCTTTCCTAGATGGCAGGAAGAGGGAGGACTTCCATCCTTTATTTTCCATAACGGTTCCACCAGTGACACACAAAATAGGGAATCCCTCCCAAATAGAAAAGTGTTTTCTTAGATGTCCACTTGTTATACTCTATTTATCTGTACAAAAGTAGGTATTAAATTCACAATCCCAAAATTTGAGCATGTAAAAATGCAACTTTCAAATGTAATGTTCAAATATTTTGTTAAAAATTAGAATAATTATAAATTATTTATGAGCCAGTTTTTCATTATTTAGAGTAATCATTATAGAAATCCTTTGAAGAATGTATTTTTAAAATGTTACTTAAAATCATTAAACTTTCAAATAAGCTAAAAAAAAGTGTAACTGTCTTCCTTTCTCTTTAACTATATTTAAATATATCTAACTATATTTAGCTATTGAGCTCCCAAGGCAGTCAGCAGTATAAAACTTAATCTTGCTAATTCAAGGTAACTCAGCCATTTCCAGCTTGAAACTCAGACTCTTGAATAACAGTATTTCCCACCCTTTCTTCTCCCTAGGAATGAGCTAGTTTCTTTCTGAGTGGTTTACTAGAAATCAGGCTTCAGTATTAAGAGGGTTTCTAGATACAGAGGTCCTTTCTTTTACTGGAGTTTATTGGAATTTAACTTGCTTATCTGGTCTTTGTCACTGAGTTCTGGCATTCATTGGTGAAGACCATAATCCCGTCATGGCCTGTGATTATCAGGACACAGCACTAATTGCCTCCAATCCTGACCCCAGGCGCCCTCAGATCCACTGGGGCTCTCTCAGACTCTCAGAGATTTAGGAACACTCAACTGCTTTCCCCACACCAGACTAATTTGCATCGACCCCAGTGAGGCTGACCTCAGGTACATCTGCTTGGGGACCTTGCTCAGCCCACTGTCCTCTGTTCTGGTCCCTTGCTAAATGAGAGGCTTCTCTTAATGTTGTGCAGTCTTCTGGCTACACTTGAGATGTATAGCACAATTCCTTCCACCCTCAGATCCCCAAAACCCATCTAAAGCTTGCATCACCCCCTCCCCCTCCAGACTCATCCCAGAGAGTGGGAACCAGGCCCCAGTACTCTTTGGGACACTCACTGGTCTCTAATTCTCATTTTCCTCTCCAAATTTGAACACTTCCTCACCCTAATGGAGTCATCACCTGCTCTGGGGCATAAATTACTTTTACGTCATTGTACATTCTTACCTACATTGTTGTTTATGGATAAACCTTGTGTTCGTACTTCACTTAGGAGGTTGTATTGGGAGTAAAATGGAAAAAAAGCTCTTTGAAAATTCCGAAGTTCTTTAAATATATAAGGTGGCATTTCAACTAATATCTTCAGAATGGATAATATCTTCTTAGTTTGAACTTATTTCTTCAAACTTTTGAGAAAAAAAGGAAAAACAAAGCAGTCCACAATTGATGATACTAAAATCTGAATTTATAAAGTCGTGTGGACATGATATTCTTTAACAAAATACCTTATTTCTCTAGGGCATGATTCCCTTTTGCAGAAATTTGCATTAGCTGTAATAGCAGTTGATTTTTCTTCTAGGCATCAAAACTAGTTTTAGGCTTCATTTTTCTTACTTCCTTTGTCACATGCAAGTAATTATAAGATGACTCCCTCTAAAAACATTGACCGCGCTATTAACATATTCAGGTCACAGTCAGCCCAAACAGCCAATGGTCTAGAATTAAAATGAAAAGGAAAATATGTGTCATGCAACTTGAAATCAGAACTCATGAAGTGTCAGAGGAATTCTGCAAGTCGGGAGACTTTTCATAATCCTTTCTCACTCTTGATCACGCATCCCTAGGGCAGTTGGACCCACAATGCTTGATATTTTATTCTTCCTTCTTCTACTTTAAATAATTTTACCCTGATATAATTTGATTTTTAAAAATTAGATGTATCCTTAAAGAAAAAAAACTGTTATCATGAAGAGAATATATGGAAGAGAGAACGGCTAGTTGCATCTACCTGTTTTACTTTAATGATGGCACCCTTTAATAATAATAATGCTAGCTAATATTATTGATCACTTACTGTGGGCAAAGCACTGTGCTAGACTTTGTACTTAGAATATCTGATTTAATCATCATAACTCCATGAGGTAGTTACTCTCATTATCTCCATTTTCTAAATGAGAAAACTAAGGCCCAGACAGTTGGAGTGCCTTGCTCATGATCAGTTACACAGATAAAATGTTGGGATAATGAAAGCACCTAACCTATAAGGTGCTTGACAATAAAATGAAACATTGGAATATTGTAGAAGCTTAGTAAATAGTAGCCATTAAGATGAGAAAAAGGAAGAGAAGAGCTGATCTGCAGTGAGAGACAATCTGGTCCATACACAGACAGAAGCAAAGATAAGAATTAGGGAGAAAAAAGAAATATTGGCAATCACATGCCTGCTTCCACATATTCTTGAGCACTAAGTGCATCCTGGAATTCTGGAAGCCAATAAATACTCCTTTCTGATTAAGCTACTTTGCACAGGTTTTTGATATTTGTATCCAAACCCAAATCCTGCCTTCCTCTCTCTGTTTTCCTACCTGAGTGTAGGCTCAATTCTATCAACCGTAGAGATGACTCACTCATTTAGGATCTAGAGAGAAGAACAGACCCATTCAAGGGTTAGAAAAAAGTCTGTCTTTAAACCCATAAATTTCCTTTTGGCATTTACTTCTGTAATTGTAGGCAAGAAACATAGTCTTTGGAGGAGGTCCATCATGGTAAGCACCTGTACCATAAACAGGGCAAATTAGATGTCTTAGCTTGGGTTTTCCTAAATAGAAACCCCCAAGACAAGGATTTTAATGCAGGTGGTTTATTTGGAAGGTGGTCCCAGGAAGCACAGATGATGAATTGGGGAAGGTGAGAAAAGCAAGGGAAAAAAAAACCTATAAAAGATGTGCTCATAATAAGGTTATCACTGTAGGCAATTAAGGCTCATCCCTGCTGAGGATCATCTGCCATGTACTATGGAGTACCCTTCAGAATCGTCCCACTGAAGTTTGAGGACACTGAGGAATTTATCTGGCAACTCCTCTCCTCCCTTGGCTGAGAGTTGTCCCTAGAGCCATCAACTGCCTTGCATAGGTTGTGCCTACATGAGGCTGAGCAAGCTTTTGCAGTGCCAAAGAAAGCCCTTGGCACAAGAGTAGTACACAAATACTTTGCAGTGGGAAGCTGATAGCTTGCTGGGAATGTCCATCGTTTCAAGTGACTCAGGCATGTCAGGAGGACATGGGGCAGAATATCAATGGCATCTATTATATTAGAAATCCTCTCTCCCTAATGGCTCCTGGAACTGTTCCAGGGTCTCCAAGCAAAGCTCTCGTCACCTCCCAAATATAATTTCTCATAACTTATCTTCCTCAATAACACAGGAGAGCCACAATAAACCCCCACTTCCATGATTTTTCTCAGGTAGACACCACACCTGAATTACTGGAAAAGTATTTTTCTTTACATCCAAGTTCTTCTGGAGGAAATGTGACTTAAAAACTCAATGAGATTTCTACTTCTAACCCTGGTGGAATAACTGAGGTTCAACATACCCTCCCACCATAAATAACTACAAAAGTGGTCAAAATATACGAGACAGCAATTTTTGGACATTGGACAACAGGCAGTACGGGACCATAAGAGCTTACGGGAAACAAACAAATGAGGTAACTCCTACAATCACCCTAGTTTTCTGCTTAAAGGCACTTTTCCAGGCCATGGTGCAGAATCCCATGCAGAATCTCCTTGTTCCAAGCAGAACAAGGAGGTGTTGCTGGATTGAAGAGACAGATATCAGTGTTCAGGAAGACTTAGCTGGCTGGAATTTGTACGGTAGAGTACCAGGGAGGGGGGAGATGTGCAGAGAAATAGCTCCAGGAATAAACTTATAAGTCCCCTTGAGTCTTTACTGAGTACTAAGCTGCACATGGATGGGGCAAAAATACTTGATGTTGGGCAACAGAGAAATTGGAGCTGTAATATGCATAATTCCCAGAGATCACACAGGACTGCAGGATCTGAGTTCTGACCACAGAGGAGAAATTTCATACTGAACATCCAGACCTTCAGTGAAGAGCTCAGAGGATGCAAAACATCAAAAAACTGAAAGACAATCTTAGTTATCTACTCTCCTACTCAGGGTAAGTAAAGCTGGATGTTGTAACAGACAACTCTCAAATCTTAACAAAATAAAAGGTGTATTTCTTGTCCATGTCACAAAACTATTAGGAATTTAAGAAAAGCCTTCCACATGACCTTCCAAAGATCCAGCCTCTATTTTCTCAGTCCTTGTGATCCTTGTGGGCATCCACTGGAACCACTGGATCTTGAAAACCTCAAATCATAAGTGACAGAGGGCAGCCAGTGCTGGTTCTCCATAAGCAGTTGTTCTAAGGGAGCTGTATTTACTTAAATGTAAAATTTCACAACAAACTAACTACAATTGTAAATTGCATATTGTTGAGTAATAGGAAATGTGACAAATCTTGGGAAAATGTTATCTATACCTTTGAGGCCAGTGCTATACATTACACTGCAGGTATTTTGAATTCTGTAGAAAGTATAGTTCTCCTTCACTTCAACTAGTGACTTTACTCATTCTAAAGTCTAATTAGTCTAATCAAATGGGGATGTTAAAAGGTTGAGAAAAGTAATCCAGAGCAAGGGCTTTTTAATTCCATTGGCAATTTCCTGCTGTTTCTTGAAATAGCCCCGAGTGCCTGGAGAGAGGAGCTTCCCCTTTTTGTTCCCCTTTTGTTTCTAACAGCAGACCATTGACAATTAAAATCATGCTCCAGGTTTTGGTAAACGGGGGCCTTGCCCTCCCAGCTTCTGGTCTGGCAAGTACTGTTGGGATGCAACAAAGCAAAACACAATCTTAACCAGGCTCATGTGGTGCCATGTGAGAAAAAATACAGAGGAGGTCACCCCGGAAGAGCTTATTAAAGTTAACCTTACTATAAGTTTCTTATTGCCTAAGAAATGCTTAACTGAAATAAAAAGTTTTAAAATGCTTTAAGTAAAAAAATGCATAAGTAAAATATGTCCTTGTTGTATTACACAATTGCCCTAGGTTAGACCTCTGTAAGCACTAATGAACATAGTTTAGAGGATGATATAAATCCATATTTTGAATCTGATGAATGAGATTGAAGAAGCATGCTCAGATTTCACTTGACACCCAGAAAGCTTTCTTTACTCAGCTTTTATAATCCAAGGCAACTGCCTATAGTTTTATCAGGCTCTCCTAAATAACATTCCTGGTAAAGATTCTTCACATAGTATCACATTATTTTTATGGGCAATCCTCTAATTCAGCCCAAACTACAGACCTATTGGTCTGATGATTACTCAATTGAAATTTAGTATCTATTCCTACTTGACAAATTTTATGTATGAGATTGTTCAGACAATATTTTGCATGAGCATGAATGGTCACTAACATACTCTTTTATAACTTTTGGTGATAATCTGTTAAGAATAACAAGTCAATTACAGGTTTAACTTAATTGACCACTCCTTAATCATTGACTGTCAGATATGAATAGTAACTCCGTGATCCAATATTGATCTCTGATTATTCATACATACTAGGCCCACAGCCTTAGCAAAATTGTCAGAATTAGGGTCTGTCCTAATGGTCTCCTGATAGATAAATCAATGATTTTAAGTGGTATGATACTGGGCTATGTTCCACCTCCTCTCCCCTAGCCTTGTATCTTGACTATTTGTAAACCTCTTTTAGATAACCTAAAATCATACCCTTTCACTTTAATTCCCATTGTATAATAGAAAGGTCAGTAAGTTTCTCTACTGACATGAACTGGCCGCAATATTGATAGATAGCTCTGTGATCTAATTATCATCAGAAATACTTCTCAAAATCAATTACTCTAAAACACCACCATTATTTTGGGCAAATTCTCCTGTATTATGATTAGGATTGGCTGTGAGTGACAGAAATCCAAAATAACATTAGCTTAAACCCAATCGAAGTTTATTTCTCTCTCATGTGAGTGGAGTCCTAAACAATCTTGAACTGGTAGAGAGGCTCCACAGTTAACAGGCACCTAGGCTCTACTTAAGGCACAACTACCACATCACCGTCTAAGACAGTTTCTTGAGCTTCAGTCCTCACATCCACTTTTCAGCCAGCAGAAGAACTGAAGATGTTTACTCTCCCCTTATAATGACACACTTATAGTTCCATTGACCAGAACTTAATCAAAATTTCACCTAACTGCAAATGAGGCTGAGAAGCATAGTGTTTATTTCAGGCACCAATGTGCCCCACTAAAATTTTCAGGTTCTATCAGTAAAGAGAAAGGAGATAGTGGATATCAATATACACACTTTCTCTCTCTCTCTCTCTCTCTCTCTCTCTCTCTCTCTCTCTCTCTCTCTCACACACACACACACACACACACACACCATTTCTAAGGGAGATAAACTCAAAGCCCTACACAGTTATTGCATCTAAATCATAGTCCAAGAGATCACATCTGGAGATGTCTCTTAATGACCCAGTCATTTAAAACTAAAAGACTAAAACTAAAAAACAAGTCATACGCATTCACATCCTTAAAACTCCATGGCTACACAATCTCAAATAAAAGTCCAGAGCTATGGTGGTTATTAGTCACCTTTACCTCATCTAGTTATAAAGGAGGCTGAAAAATGTAGGCTTTTTCTGAGAAGCCATGTACCCAGATAAAAATAGTGGGTTATATTTCTAAGGAAGAACTGGAGAACAAATATTGTGACAACATTGTTAGTAATCTCTGCCACAAACTTCATTGAAATTTGCATATACATATCCAAGAGTTCTGTACATTGGGAAATTAAAATGTGCATATCCAATAATTCTACATATTTCATTTTTCAGACAACCCACCCTGTGAGTTCACCAGAAAGCTGTATTACTTAAACCATTTCATGGATATGTTATTTTAATTATTTCCATGCCATATAATGGATCACTAATAAACTCTGCTTTGAAATTATTTTTTGGCCTCATATAACATATGCATTCCTGTCTGCCCACTTTTCTCAGACTCTATTTGTAGGGAAAGTGAAGGAAAATGGTCAGAATCTTGCCAAGCATTTGATGTAAATATGCACGTGCACCCAGGTGTTCCTTGGCTATTGTCTAATGTTATTGTGTGTGTGCGCCCAGGTGTCCTGGGTTATGGACTTAAGTATAAAGGATGAGTGGCTCTGATCGACAGGGCCCCCCGCCCCCGGGATGCCCCCTGGGGGCCAACGGGGAGGCCACTACTGCTGCCGCCGCCTGAGCTCATATCATCTGCCAATGGCTCCCAGGATCTTTCCCAATTACCTAGTATGGACCTGCATGTGAAGGGTTTGTAACCCAGTCTATACAATGGGTTTGAAGGTTCTGAGCCCTAGCCCTGACAATACAAATGGAAACTTAGTATAACTAAAATAATGAAACGTTTTGGCTTTAGTTATCAATGGCCCAAACAAGACAACTGGCATAGTCGTGTAGCTTTACACTATTCCTTGTTCTACCACTTGTTATGGCAACTTAGGCATTTCAACTTTGCTCAGCTTGGGCTACCACTTTCTCTGGAAGTCTAGGAACCACCTAGCAGTGAGTTCGCCCCATCCCCTGAGGTCCTTGTCAGGGTGTCCCAAGAGCATGCCATCAAGTCAATAAACTCTCTTATCCATTCTTATTTTTTAGCCCCATTGATCAATCACCCTCCAAAGCCAGTTCACTGGCACTCCCCTAGCTCTTGTCAGTGCGTGCTTGACAGACCTTGCAGCTCCTTTGAGGTATGGTCTCTTTTCTCCCTGATCTTTCCCAGCTGAGGATACTGCCACTTAATCCTAGCTACTGGCCTGGCAACCAGAAGATATAGTGGGAGCAGATCCTGAGGGCAGCACTGTTGCCTTGTTGAGGAGAAGACTCTGCAGTACCTTTCTACACTGGAGGGTGGAAGGAAGCTGCTAGCCTGCTAGCCCTTAATAAGGAGGGGGGCCACCTCTGAAGGTTCTCAGGGTTCAAAGGAGCCTGGAGAGCCAAAATCTTCAGGAGCATCCACCCACATGTCCCCATCCCATGTATCAGAGTCCAAGGAAGGTTAATGAATATAACTACTAAATCTTGAGTTTTTTCCTCAGCTTTTTCTACTCTCCCACTGCAGGAGACAAGGACCTCTTTGTAAATGATGAAAGAGGCCTTCTGGCCTTCACACTTGTTGTCCAATTGCTTATTAACTTCCCTCAGTTTTTCATTATCTCTCTGTAGGGTGTCATTGAAACTTAATAGCAACCAGGTGATTTCATTGTTCTTATGTGCATCGTGACTACACACCCCCACCCCACCTCCCCGCACCATGGACTTTTCGAGTCCTTGCACCAGCCAAAGAATTCCCCTCCATCGGAACCCTCCCCCAAAGCACCACCTGTGGAAGTTTTAGCAGTTAGATTGCAACATTGGGCCAGGGACCCTCAGACTACCCAGGAAGGGGGGTCCTCATTTCCAGTCAGGTGGTGAGTGACCCGGTCCCTCTTTCCCATCTTTTCTCCCACTTTCTCAGACTACTTCCAGTACCAACTGCATCAGTTCTGGTCCTCTGGGCAGCAAATGGTGAGACAAGCGAGGCATGTTGAGGGGTTTATCACTTGGGAAATATGAACAGGGAGGAAGAAGAATCAACAGAGAAAGCTTCAAATGGTGCTGCAGATCTGACACCTTAGGAAAAAAATGGGGGGGGGAGTAGAACGGAGCAGAGAGAGCCTTAGAATCTGCAATGCAGAGCTGACAAAGGCTCCGTCAACCCTGTGGGGCCACTTCGCTGTTGCTGTAGCCACATTCTGCTCGCCTCTGAAGAGCAGGGCCTCACAGTTATGTGCTGAGGCAGAATCCGAAGACACTGCAGTGGGAGGCTGTCAGCTAACGGCACTCTCTGCAGCTGATGAACAAGTTCTTTCTCAAAGGAAGATGCAAGTGGCAAATCTCCTTGTTTACCACAGCAGGCAAAACCAACAGATGTCCACCCCATTTTCATCAGTAATGAGAATACCTTCTATACTAAACAAATAAGTCATAGAGGCTTTTATTCTCATTGCTCCTTTTCAAAGAAAACTGCCTCACCTACAACTCTCACTGAGAGAAAACAATCATTACCATTCGTTAAATACCTGCTGCAACGAGTGCCTGGTGTAAATTATCTTTAACCTTTACACTATTCATTGTCGAAGAGTAACCTCAGTCTCCAAGGATAGGCCATCCCACACTACTGGCAAAACTGAATAGTACAAAAGCTGCCACCTTCCATGACTCAGGTTCAGATTCACTCTCATCCCCCTTTCTCCCGTGCTTTAGTTTTTGAACTCCAAACTTGCGTGTGACTTTGGCTGACACATGTTCCTGGCTTTATCTCCTTTCAACTCCTTCTTAGATTTGTGGCTCCTTTTCAATTGGTTTTCCTTCTAGGCTTCCCATCCGCCAGATATGGTGACCCAAGCTCTGGTCAATTTTCTGACCCATACCCTAGTGCCCTCAGGTCTCTACTCCATCTTGAGTATAAAAGGTACCAACTACATCTTCTGCCTACCCAGGGGTTATCCCTACTTGGTCTCCTTTAGTTGGGGAGCAAGAAAAGATAAAATAATCAGGCAAGGCAGATATTATTACATCAATTTTACAGATGAAGAAACTGAGTCCCAGAGAACTTAGGCAATTGCCCAAAAGCAAGTAGGTTGCATAGCTAGGTGTCCTAGCTATTGTTAAGATACAGTACTTAAAACTTGAGAAATATGGGGAAAATTGGGCTGTGTGTCCTTCAACACCATACTGGGATGTTGACAGAATCACTCAAACATTACTTAATTATATAGAGGGATGTATCTGCAGGCTACCTTGCCATTTAATTTTAACTAAGGGCTCAGACTCTGCAATTATATGTTAATTTTTCTGTCCAGTAGAAATACAGTTTCACTGCCCTTTGGACATTAACCAGTTTTGTCTCTCACTTAGTAAACTTATTTCGAAGTGCCTTTCCCAGTGGACTATAAATATGCCAGTACTCAAAATGCCCTTTTGAATCAGCCTTACCATCTCATTGATTCCCTCATTCATGAATTGAATAAAATCTTTGACATGTGTTCATTCTATATTTGCATGAAAGTCGTGTTTTTAACTTTTGAAAATCACTCTTTGGCACTATAACGTTTGACTTCAAAGTCATTGGTCTTTCCCTCTACTAGATAACTTTTCAAGATGGGCATGCCAATATATATTGGAACAGGAAAAGAGCTGTGCCCCCCTGAGGTTAATTTTCTGAGGGAGAGAAATCTTATGCCGCATCTCTCCTCATGTCAAGGCTAGGCATCCATCTTGAACCATGTTTTGGGGAAGAGCTTTTCTCTTGAAGAGACTTCTGGTGAAAAGAACAGCCCAGGTAGATTGACCACGAGATCTTCCTAAAATATTGTTCCTGGTATTTTTGAAATCTTGAAACAAAGCCTAAGTGCTTAAAACAGAGGCTTGAATTTCTCTTTGAGAACTCTTTTGCTTTGGGAAGCCTTTGGGATGCATAAAAGTAAAGCCAAGATCCTCTTCCAAAACAGACTCTGCATAATACAAAAAATTGCCTTCCTTGTGGGCAGGGTGACATGCTGAGAGTTTATGCTGCTTTGACTCATGGTAATTATTGTTGCCTGGAAAGATGCTGGAGACCCTTCTCCTGCTCCTCCCATGTAGAAATGATAGATAAGATATTTAAAAAATACTTTTAAAATGTAGTCAAGCTCAAAAGCAAATCTCCAGGTGTCAAAGCAGTGAGAAAGAATTGAAGCCAGACAGCTTTTGGAGTATTGGACCTAACCTCAGGGCTAGGCTATTGACACAAGAATAGCACTGGAATCCAGGCTAAAGGAACAAGTCAAATTAGGAAACTGAACCTAAGCTCTCTAAATAAAGGTGGGTGCTAGGAAGGGGTTTTCCCTGTACTTTCTCAAAGAGTAGAAATATAATGCATACAATCAGGGTGCCCACCCTGGGCTATTGGTGGAAATAAAGCTACCAGCTAGAAATCGGAACCCCAACTGTGATCTCTGCCTGGGATGGGTACAAGTTTGTAATATCTCAGAGTCTGAGTATCCTCTGCTGAGAAACTTACTTAAAACTGATTTTGAATCTATGAAATTTGCAAGGCCAGGGCAGAGGCAAAAGTTTAGCCATCCAATTGCAACACTTTTTTGACCAGGGCACACAGAGGGCTCTCATAGTGAGGCAGGACAGAATAGGGACACACCCCAAGGAGGCTGCTTATAAATATTCAGACTATATCAGCACTAGCCACCTCCTTGATTTGCAGCTAATGAACCCATAATGAGCTGACAACATCTTAACCACCTTACCAATCAGCATGCTACACCTGGAACTTTGCGGTTTCCAAAAACTGCAGCACCTGAGCACTAAGAGGAAGAAAAGTACAGATGACTGCTATATGACCTGCTACCCTTGACACCAGACCAGAAAGGACAAAGTTAAGGAAAAGTAACTCCACTGAGCATGACCAAAAACTTCAGAAACTCAGGGATACATGACAGAAAGCTGATGCAACTTTGCATCAACCTATTAGGCCTTAATTACCCTCGATCCTCCTTCATGGCTGAATATTCTTCCTCTTACTTAGGATAGAGAAACACACCCGTTCCAAAACAGCATATAAACCCTCCGCCTAAGAATCCAGGGGCACTCGTCACTCATGGGGGATGCCTGCACACCCTTCTGCGTGTGCTTTTGCTTTACAATAAAGCCCTATTGTTTGAATCTTCTATCTGTCCCACTTCCTTTCCTTTCACTGTAAGGGTGCTCATGGTGCAGACTCCACTTGGTGCCATGAAAGATTTTTCTTCATGGTTTAACCAAGAACCTGGACAATAGAAGAGAATTCCCACTGAAGATGGACTCACAGCAAAAGATTACAAAGCACACGAGAACACTCTCTGCCCTGAGTGTTAGCAGATGTGATTAATTAGAGAATCCATTACAAAGAATCACAGAGTAATCTAGTAGGTATGGGGGAACCATCCTATCCCTTTCCCCTTATTCTTCTTGAGCCAATTAAAAGGAAACCTTTGCCTTTTTAAAAGCACTGGGAAGAGTTGTGCCCTACTTTGGGCACCTCCAGAAGCAGACTCTGAAAGATTCAAGTACAAACAGTTCATTTGGGAGGTTGGGGCTGTGTGTTGGGGCTAGGGTTGGGAGGTAGAGAGAATAATGCAGGGAAGGCAAGGAAGATAAGGTACACTATTAAGCCAGCTACTATGATGGGTACCTGAAGCTTAACCCCATGGGGCAACTCTGAGAAAAAGTGTAAAACACACAACTTAGAATTGTCACACCCAAGGAGTGAAGGATCTGGGGTATTCCTAATAAGATATAATTTATAATGGGGATAATAATTATAATAAGAGGTTTTGGTTGAGGGCTGCTCTTAAAGAGTCGATTCCATGGCACTTCTGGCCTGCTGCACCAAGCAGAGTAGTCCCAGGGAGGGAGGGACCTTTAGATGCAAAGATGCAGGTACTGACCAATGGAACACACTGAAATGATGAATGTCAGAGGACCATGCATGTGGCACTAAAAGTATCTGCTACAAGCAAATTTTGACTGTGTCTTTCCCTTTCATTCTCTTTGCCTTGGTGGGGTTTTAGAGTGTAGGCAGAGAATAGAACACCTTATCAGGAACACATTTATAGGTTTCTTTTCCCTTCTGACCCTCCTCTCTGCTAGTCTTGGGAAGACTTTATATAGCTTTAGGCAGCTGTGATTGGTCTGGCCTTCTTCCAGATCTCTCTGTGTCTACCCTGAAGCCTTCAGGGCCTTGGCTTTTGATACCCAAACCACTTGGGCATTTGCAACCCAAAAACCTTTTCTCTCATAAATATCAGTTCTGCAAAGAGACTCAAAAGCCTATGTTATAGAACAAAAGCAAATGATTCTCTTTTATTTCTTTCTGCTCATTTTTAATAAGGGAAGGGTTGTGGGGGTAAAAAGGAATTACCAATAATGAAAAACGCATTGATTTACATTGCAAAATACTATTCTGCTACATGACATATACAGGAAACATGGTATTGCTTTGTTTTCTATAAATCACTTTAAATTCTGTTTTGAGTCTTCATTTCCACAGGGCAGATGATCTCAATCATTATTGGAACAGTCACCCTCTCACTGTTACATCAGAATCCAGGAGTCGTACACAGAAAAGGGGAAAGTGCCCTGTATAGTAAGAAATTTGGCCTTGCCCAAAGAGTGGTCTGGTCTTTGTCCTGGCTCCTGGAGGTAATCTCTAAAGCCTTGGAATTGCCACAGTCATGGGAGTGTCCTTGATTTTCATGGTAGGCCACTCCCAATAGTTTATGCTAAGAAAATGACTCAGGGTGGGACAAGCCACACTAGATAGTCTTTTGTGGGGGCTGGACACACCAGAAAGACCAACCATGTGAAAGGGGTGGGGGTGGGAGCTGGAAATTGAATTCAACCACAATTCAGTCATGCCTACACAATGAAGTACCAATAAAAACTGGATATCAAAGTTAGAGTGAGCTTCCTGGTTGACAACTTGCATAGAATATTGTTGGCAATACTCTGTGTATATTGTTACATATTAATGTCAGGAGAATAATGTATCCTGAGGATAATGGGAGTTGCTCGTTTGGAACCCTTTGGAACCCTCCCACACTGACCTATTCATCTTTGGCTGATTTTAATGTATCCTTTTCTTGTAACAAATGTAACTGTGAGTATAATAGGTTTCAGTGAGTTTTGTGGGTCTTTTTGAATTCAGTGAATTACTGAACCCAATTAGGAAACCCCTAAACTTGTACTTGGTGTCACAAGTCTTTGTCAGACTTCACAGTCTGAAGGACTACGTCCTTAACCTCTGTTTGGTTAACTCCATGTAGCTCCTAACCTTCAGTTCATCAAGGCTGATTGTTCTGTTATCAAAGACTAAATTTTCCTTGAGGAACAGCAATTCCCTGCTTTGGTGCCCTACATGGGTCACAGAATTCACAGAGGTAAGAAGCCCCATGGCTGGGGTCTAGCCTCCCTATATCTACCTTACACCCACTCCCTTGAGTGTTGCTACCTCCTGGGAATCTGCCAAATATTTGCCCCCTTTCTCTCCTTACCATCAAAAGTATTCATAATAGCACTGTTCATAATAGCCCCAATGTGGAAATGATCCAATTGTCCATCAAAAGTAGAATGGAAAAGTAAATTGTGATATAGCCCTATAATGGGGTATTATACAGCTACAATAATGAACAAACTAAGTGACACAACATGACATGGATGAGTCTCACAAACATAATGTGCAATGAAAGAAACTAGAAATGAGTGCAAACTACATGGTTCCATTTGTATAAATTTTAAAAACAGCCAAAACTTACCTAAAGTATTTTAAGTAATTATGGATAATTGTTATTCAAGTGGGTAGTGACTGAAAGAAAGCACAAGAAGGCTTTGGGGATTCTGAAAATGTTCTCTTTCCTGATCTAGATACTACGTACATGTTTATGTTCACTTGGTGAAAATTTGTAGAGCTGTACACTTATGATTTGTGTGTTTTTATATGTTTTGTATGTAAGTTTTATTTCAATTAAAAGTTTACCTCTTCAGTGAACTCAGGGTTTAGAAAAAGATCTGGGATGAAAGGTATTTTGTACATGTCTTCTGCCTAGGGTGACCAACTTGCCCTGGCTTGCCTGGGACTTTCCTGGTTTTAGTACTGAAAGTCTCATGTTCCAAGAACTGTCCTCTGTCCTCTAAGTCCTGGGCAAACTGGGATAGCTGGTTACCCTATTTCTGCCTATGAATACAATTATAAACCCTCCTCTAGGAAAGTTTTAAAAAGATTTGACTAACTTTCTGGAAAGGGGGAGAAAAAATCAGGAAGGAAGAATATACATTATGATCTTAATACATAATCCTGACAATACTTATAGTTTACTTATCACAATCGGCAAAAGTCCTCTCTGTTTGGGAAATCAAAGACACACTATATCACTTTGAAAAGTCAGAATCCACATTAACCTAAAAGCTCATGTCACACATGCACATGTGCACACACACACACAACCATCTGAACCTAGATCCAGAGGGAGATACTCAGTTGGAAAGTTTACTTTTAAAAAGGTCAAGTTATTCTCCCTGAAGTTCCTGTAGACAAGTGATTTTAGAGATTGAGGCCCCTTGAGATCTAAAGGAAATGCTATTATAATACAAATAATCCTTCATGCAACCCAGCTGTGACATTTGATACCAGAGAGAATATGACTGAAAATACACAGCACCACTCTGGCTTTTCTCAAATGAAAAGGGAATTGTCAGAGACAACTATAACTTGCAAGGACAAAACCAAAACATGTGGATTTCCATTTATAGTTCAAAGGATGAAGATGTTGAGGGCAGGTGGTAGCGGTGGGCTGCAGGATCACTACCAAACAGAAATAGAGTTCAATCTTGGCCAAACTTTTCCAAAACAGAAAGCCAAAGAAGAGAGGGAGAAAGCCACAGTTTAAATTAACTTCTCAGTCAATAAGTCTGTTAAACAGTGTTGTTCCTTTAAAGTCTTCTATTATGCAGTGATTAAATGTGCTCCCACATAGCTCTGATTAAAAACATTTTGTGAGGCCCATTTCTCCAATTCCAGTTCTGTAGAACTTAATGTTCCCTCCAAAATTGCTTTGGGGGAAGCAATCTCATGTCAGGGAAATGAATTCAAAAGTGCTTTCCTACAAGAGCTGAGGGGAATTCACACCTTCAATCCACAACTTGGAAAATAGCATGGTTTAGATTGCTTTTGGAAGTTCACAAAATAAATTCAAGAAAGCTGATGTTGAGTGAGGTAATCTTTAGACAGTTCACATACACATTTAGTCTTTAACCATTATTACCAATATTCTTCAGCAGAATGTGCTTGTTACCCAAGTGAACTATTTGAATAGCATGTTTTGTAAGCTCTGGCTTTTATAAAACATCTCCTTTTCAATGATGATACTTTTAACTTTTTGCCTTTACAACTTTTGGACCCACTATGTATTTAAATTCTGAGCATGCACAGCTTGGTATTTAGCCACAGACAGAAAGGGACCCCTATACAGGTTTCCGGATCTTTTCTGTCTTGTCCTCTCCCCTCTGGTACTTTGCTCAATATACACATTTTCCTCCACTGGACAATTTTTCTGCACTCAAGGGCAATGATGTGGGTTGGAACAGCTGGCCTGGCCTTGTGTTCACTTGGGAACAGACCCCTCAAAGCCTCTTTCACAAACAGCTCTGTTATTCTTTCCTTCAAATGGATCCTCTAGCAAAAGCCACAGTCTAACACCATTCCAAGAAACAGCATTCGCATATGTGATCCAGGGGGTGCCACTCAATTAGACAGGTGTAATGTCCAGACTTGGTCTCACCCTCTGGTCTCTATTTCTATTCACCTGGGATAGGACTGGTCACTTATTTGTGTTTTTCCTAAAGCTGTGGTCTCCATGATTTATTAATTGCTCGTTCCATCAATAAAAAGATTTTTGATCACACTCGCCAATATATGTACATATCTTTATTTATAAATACACATATACACATACGATATGTAGATACATATACACACACCACTAAAGAACTTTTAAAAGTTTGAAATACAAACTAAACATGAATAGAACTTCTAATAATTTTTGAGATCATCAGATTAAATGAAAAAGCAGACTGAAACATGCTGTCTATAAGAAATCCACTTTGAATTTCTAGGTGCAAATAGGTGTTGCTTTGCCTCCCATGGATTTTTCACCCCTTTTTCCCTGGGTGACAGAGCTGCCAAAGATTACTCAAAGCCCATCTCTTCTGAGCAGTGAGAAGCCCTGAAAGGGGGTTAATCTCCTAGAACCCTCAAGAGAGAGGCATTCCTTCCATTTGGGAAATTAACCACAAATTGGGGTTCTCTTCCTTCATTTATTCTCCAGACCAGGAAGTTACAGCAAGAGAACACAGGTGGGGCTTTTACTAAGTATAGTTTAACAAGTTGTACAGTAGAAGCTGGTGACATTCAGTAAAACAAGCAAGGTAACATTCCATAATGCAATTTTCAAGAAGTTAAGTCGATCCACCAACAAAAGCTTGATCTTAGCAAGCATTCTCTTCTTACAGCAATTTCCCAGTATCTTTGCATATCAATCAGTAACCTGTCTGTCCTTTGAGCCAGCAACCTTCCTGTGCTACAATTCTTTATCTTACAACAGAGACTAGCCTGGGGAAAGTTTTCTGTCCCCTGCAAGGTCAACATTTTATATGTACTTTTAAGAAACTAGGCCAAACTGGAAACTGCAAGGCTTTGGAAAACCAGGCCCTGTGAAATACATTTGCTTTATGTATACTCCACAAATAGGTTTAAAGTAAAGGCATAGAAAAATATATACTATGCTAATACTAGTCAAAATAAAGCTGGAATTGATATATTAATATCAAAGATTTCAGAGCAAAGAATAATATCAGGAATAAAGAGGGTCATTTCATAATGATAAAGTAATCAACTCAGGAAGAGTATATAACAAACATACATTTTTATGAACTTAATAATAGAGCTTCCAAATAGCTGAAGCAAACTGGTAGTACTGTAAGGTGAAATAGATAATTCCACAATTACAGTTGGAGATTTAAACAACCTTCTTTCAGTAATCAATAGAACAAGTACTTAATCAACAAATATACAAGAAACTTGAACAACACTATCAACTAATTTGGCCCAATTAACATTTATAAAACATTCAATTCACCAAGCACAGAATATACATTCTTTTCAAGTACACATGGAATATTTACCAAGATAGACCATATTCTGGGCCATAAAGCAAGTATCAGTAAATTTAAAAGGATTCAAATTGTGCAAAGTGTGTTCTATGACCACGATAGAATTAAATTACACAACAGTAACAGAAAGATCTCTGGAAAATTCGCAAATAATACAACTCTAAACAACGTATGGATCAAAGAAGAAATCAAAGGAGAAATTAGAAAGTATTTTGAACAGTATAAAAAGGAAAACATTAAAATTTGTGAGGTGTACCTAAGGCAGTGCTTGGAAGAAAAGTCACAGCACTGAACACCTGTATTAGAAAAGAAGAAAGATCTCAAATCAATGACCTCAGTTTCCATGATGAGCCAGGGAGTTAAATGACTCTGTACAAGCCATTTAGATTCCTTCCTCTGGATTCCCTTTTTGTATTTTATTTCATTGAGTGAATCTTTCATTTCTAGCAGTTCTGCTACATTCTTTTTAAGATATTAATCTCTTTGTAAATTTCCTCCTTCATATTCTGATATTTTTTCTTGTTTCCTTGTGTTCTCTAATTGAGTCTTCTTTTATTTCTTCATGCTTTCTTAAGATCATTGCTTGGAATTCTTTTTCAGACATTTCAAGGGTTCCCTGTTCTATGGGGTCTGGTATTTGAGCATTACTGTACTCCCTTGGTGGTGCCATGTCTTCTTGTTTGTTTGTAGTTCTAGTATTTTTTCATTGATGTTTGATCATCTGGAAGAGGACTTGCTTCTTCTACTCTGGGGTTGGCTATGAGGATTAAAGATTTCCTCCTCAATTTTCAGGCTCTGCTGGTGAATCTTCTTATATCAATGTAGTTGAGTGTGTGGCAGGTTGCCTGTAGTGTGGCCCTGGCTGCTATTGTGGTGATGAACCATCCTTGCGGTGACAGTAGGTGTGGCGGTGGCTATGGCACTCTACCTTGGCTCCTGTTCTGGCAATAAGCAGGGCTTTCTGGGGCTGGAGTCTGGGTCTCCGAAGGCACACAGGGCTCAGCTCGCCTCTGCACCTGCTGGGGCTTGTGGGTGGTTCCTTCCAGGACCGGAGTCCTGGATTCCCTTCTTGTAGATTCTTGCCCAGATTCTTACTCTTGACCTCTTTCTGTGACTGGTAATGACATGGGCCATAACCCTTCTTTTCCTCACTACCAGCTCAGCTAGGGAAAAGACCCCGACCCCCACTTGCATCCCCTTAGACACTTGAGCAGAAACCAAGTTTGAGCTCAGCAGAAAGGACATGTGGGAAAGGTCACTTAGGCAAGTTTCCATCTAGGCAAAAACAGTGCTTATTGCCCACTAGCGATTCAGTCTACCTCAAGTGAGCTGAGATGTTCACTTAGAGTTGTGAGGGAGGCCAAAGCCCTATAGAGTGTGTCTCAGTTGGCTCGGGTTGCCATTACAAAAGACAATGGACTGGTTGGCTTAAACAACAGAAATTTATTTTCTCATAATTCTGAAGGCTTGAAAGTCCAAGATCAAGGTGCCAGATGGTTTGTTTCCTGTTTGGGGCTCTCTCTTTGTGTTGCAGATGTCCACCTTCATGCTGTTTCTTCACACGGCCTTTCCTCAGTGCATGCACATCCAGGAAGATCTTTCTTTTTCTTCTTCTTCCTCTTCTTCCCCTCGTTCTCCTCTCCCTCCTTCTCCTCCCCCTCCTCCTCCCTCTCTTCCTCCTCTGCATTACCCTCCTCCTTCTTCTCCTTCTCCTTCTTCTATGACCACTAATCCCATCATGAGGACTCCACTCTCATGACTTTGTCTAACCCTAATTATCTCCCAAAGGCTCAATCTCCAAATAGCATCACACTGAGGGTTAGGACTTCACCATATGAATTTTTAGGGAGCACAAATGTTCATTTCATAACAGAGGGTTCTCTCTAAACAGCTCTCCCAGAAATTTGTGACATGGCAGGTTGCTAGTGAAGAATTCTGGACTTTGGTCCGAGTCATCATTATTTCCTTTTTGAAGATCTAGCAACCTATTATACATCACCTTGGATACTAGAAGAGAAAGAACCCCTTTATTAACTCAGGACGCATAGTGGCATTACAACATTTGTACAATATCATTAAGATAAAAGGAAGATATGTTGCAGAAGGTGATGAGAGAGAGAGAGAACCACAGAGTAGCTGAATGTCAATGGAGCAAAATCATGACTTCTTTATCCAACTCAACCTTTATTGTCAAAGATCCTCAGGTCTTGGCTCTACCAATCATCAGCTGTGTGAATTTGGACAAATTATTAACCTCTCTGAAGCTTAATCTTCACATTTTAAAAATGGGGATAATAATAGAAACCACTTCTCAAATTTGCTGTGAGACCAGGAGATTATCTATACGAAGAACACTTGAAAATGTTTATTTCAATACTAATGTTGCCAATCATTTGAATCAGTGTCTTCTCAGCCATCATCTCCCATCAGAGACACATTTCTGAGACACTCCATCACATAATTGTGTTCTCACAACTTGTGCCCCTTCTCCTCTCTTCTGGTATGAATAATCAGAGATGTTAAACTGAAGTTAAATGTCTTTTCACCCAGTCTGAATGCTTTCATGAACATTAATATCTGAATTATATAATCCCACCATGTCTTCTCCTTGTTAGATTCAACTCTCTTCCATCTACTTTGATTAAATATTTTTCTAGTGTATTTTTGGATCATTAAAAAGAAAAATCTATTAATTCATTAACTCAATAAATATTAACGGAGTGCCCACCAAGTACTGTTCCAGGCACCAGGTATGCAGCAGTGAACAGAATAGATTAAAGTCCCTTATATTTTATACTGGTATAAATAACAATCATAGTATAAACTTCTCAAAGTCTGTTGGCTTTGTTCTGGAACTCCTGCTTAGAATGGTCATTGTTTCCATTCTCAAATAAAATTGATATTTAATTTGTATTTTTGACAGTGCAAACTAATGAAGGTATTATTAGTGCTAGAGATGAAGGAATCTGGAGTACATTTAAGAAAATGACATATAATAAAGAATATGAACATGCTGAGAAGAGAAAGAAAAAAATATTTGTAACAATTATTACTTTTTTTACTCTTTTTAAACATTTATTTTATAATGTAAAAAGGGAAGACACATCATGGGGTATGTAGAATATGTTACAAGCTCCAAATTCACATTAAATGTATCTAAAAGAGAATAAATGAATTTTAGAAGAAACTTCAGCAATCCGACAACCATACTGAAAAATTGTAAAAGTGCATGGGTTTTCTCATCTTCATAGCTTTTAAAATCAACATGTAGCTGCTTTGCTAGACTTTCAAAATCAAGTTCTTCTTCATTTGGATTTTGACAGGGCCCAGAAAGTCAGTTTCATTGCTAGTTAGAGATAATCTTTCGGCATCAATAACAATCACATCAAAATTAATAAAAGTTGAGCTACGATTTCTTTTGGTGGGGGAAAGGGAGTCTGGATTTCCTTTCTTACAGCAAGTCCTTTCATACTGTACAATACGAGAATCTGAGGGTGCCAGCTTTCTATTTCACTGGTCCCATGCCTTCTACAAGTTGCTGACTCACTTTACAGAGTGAAGAACCTGTCTGAATCAATAGGCATTAGTAGCAGAGAGCACTAGTTCTTCCCCAATACGCATTTTCTCTTTCTTCCAAAGAAATAGAAATTTTAGTGAGGCACAGCATTAACAAAGGTTGGCAAGATCTTGGAAGACAACTTACAGGTATGAGAAGCAATAGCATTGGGATAAATGCCAAGAGAGATTTAAAATGTTGGGGGGTGTATGCTACATCTTGCTACTTTTAGCAACCTCCTGTAGAAGGATAGACCCTGGTCAGAGCTAGCAAGACAGTAACCAAAAATGGAAGGTAACACAGCTCTGTCAAGAGTACATTCTTTGCTTATGTACTATAATTTCAGAGCCATATACAATTTAAAAAGCCAACTGCTTCCTGCAGCTCTATGGTGAAGCAGTCTAAAGAGGCTGTGAAAAAGGAAGACTTGACAAGAGATAATACTGTGGCCTCTCAAGCACCTTCCTTCTTGACCAGTAAATGAGACCCAGAGCAGACGTACAGATCATATTAAGGACGTCAATTTCACACCCAAACCTATTAAGAAGAGCTCAAGGAAACAGCTATTAAGTTGAATATGAGGAAGATGAGTCAGCAGAGAGAACAGTGACCCAAGAAAATTTGCCTGGAAGACATCTTAGACTATGGTTACTTCTATATGTAATTGAAAAGTAGTAAATAGACCAGAAGCTTATTAAGTGTTAGAAGGAATCCAAAAGCCAAAGATACCAAAAGCCTGGCTTACAAATGCCTATGATGATTAGAGTCCCTGAATAGTGTTTGGACCCCCAAAACTGCTCAGCAGGAAACAGGCTGTTAAACCTGAGCAATCCCCTCAAAAAGGCCCACTGCAGATGAAGCCATAAAAATCAATGGAAATGAATGTCTGGAGAACAGAGCCAAGGGCTATAAAGAACAATGGACAAGGAGTTTTTTTAGAGTAGAGCTAAGGGCTGTCTGATGAGCTAAGAAATTTAATCCAATGCCAGGACAAGGAGTGTTTGCATTTTCAAGCCAGTAGTACTTAATAATTACCATGAACTGATGACTGCTGAGTGGTTCCACTTCTCCCTTTTCAGTATCAGTGTTTCTTTTCTTGTTACCTTGCTCCTACTCTGCCATTATGTTGTATACATAAGTTGTCTTATTTTTTATAAATTGTAGGATCACAAGGAGACACATCTGAACCTGATACAGGGGATCACACATCACTCAGAGATCCTGGACTTTGAGATGTATGTAGTAACAACATTGTGCTTTGGAGTTCCCTACTTTGGAGACTGGTATGTTCTATGTGTGTGAAGAAGGGCATACACAGTTGCTTGCATGACCAAAATAGCAGAATGGCTGAGGCCAATAGTTCTCCCGCATATCTGTTCACCACTTCTTCCTACAATAATAGAATTTTGAGCTGAGTATATGGCCACCTAAAATAAAAACTTCATTTCTTGGTCTTCCTTATAATTAGGTGTGGCCATGGGACTAATATCTGGCCAATGGTATGTGGCAGGGTGTGATGTGTGCAACTTCCAGGTTGTACCCTTACAGGGAAGTCATATGTCTTTCTCTTTCCCCTTTCCCACTAGCTGGAATATGGAAGCAGTAGAGATCATGGATCAGGAGGCCATGGCAGCAACCTACAAATGGCAGAACAACATAGAAGGACCCTGGTTTTCTTTCTTTCTTTCTTTCTTTCTTTTTAAGGAATAGGGTTTATTGAACACAAAGAATTGACAACATATTTCTATAGGGTAATCAAATGAATCATCATATTTGTATGTGACATTCTTCCAGATGAATTGGAAGATACTGCTACTGATTGCTGAGAAAGAGAAAGTAACAGAAAGACAATAGGACAGATGTGTTATGTATCAGGACTGGTATATAATGCCATTTTTCTCTGGGGGGATTTGGCATATGTTCTCTGTTGTGTCTCACATTAATTGCTTTGAAGTTTCTCTTCCAGGGAATGGAGCTTTGTGGTAAGTATTTTGCTGCATTGGTCTACCTCCTGAAGAACTTTGTTAACCACTATGGGTTTGATGTGTTCTGTCGCTTGCCTGGTTGTGGAGGCAGGGACAGGGCTGGCCTGCGACCCCCATCTCAGGACCCTGG
Source organism: Cynocephalus volans (assembly GCF_027409185.1). NCBI lineage: Eukaryota > Metazoa > Chordata > Mammalia > Dermoptera > Cynocephalidae > Cynocephalus > Cynocephalus volans. The sequence continues at coordinate 41,720,929 of NC_084478.1, read as the reverse complement.
ACAGTGGTGGCATGCTCTCTTACTTGCCTAGCTGAACCCTGGTTTTCTGACACTACTGAATTTATCTGTTATACACAGTCAAACATACATCTTATTTAATAATTGTATATCATAATCTAATTCTAGAAACCCGAAAGGAAATGGAGTATTTTTTAGCTTTGTGGAAGAATGGCAATTTCTTTAGCCTTGAGCAATAAGAAATGTAAAATGTGATAGACAAAGGATTAATAATTACACTATATTAACAAGTCATTTAGATTTATAAGAAGGACCTCTAAACCCCATAGTGAAGAGAATGAACAGACAATTGACTCTTGAGGAAATACATATAGTGAAAAAAAATCACTTGGAAAGTGTTTATCCTATGTAGACATCAAAAAAGTGAAAATTAAACAAATCTAGAGATTTTATGTGACTACATTAGCTAATGTTTATGGAGGACCTATTTTGTGGTAGGAACTATGCTAAGTGCTTTTATCATCTAATCTTCACTAAATTTTATATATGTGATCCTGAGACTTGAAGAGGTTAAGCAACTCACCCAAGATTTCATAACTAGTAAGTACTTAGAGCTGGATTTCAAACACAGGGGTGTCTAACTTCAGAGTCAGTACTCTTAACTACTGTACTAAACTATATTGCCTCCCATGCCAAAAGAGCAACATTTATAATGATGATAACACACAATGCTGGAAAAACTGGTAAAAGTGGTTTACTCATGCATTAGTGTTCAATTTACTCTCAGATCTCTGGCTGCCCTTCTCCTGTTTTGCTCTGTTTCATAGGGAACTACATTTTCCAGCTTTTGGGTAGGTCTGGCCAACAGACAGTTGTCTTAGTTCATTCGTGCTTATATAACAAAATACCTTAATCTGGGTACATTATGAAGAACAGAAATTTATTTCTTATAGTTCTGGAGGCTGGGAAGTCCAAGATCAAAGAGCTGACACGTGGTGTCTGGTCAGGGCTTTCTTGCTGTGTCCTCACGTGGCAGAAGAGATGAAAGGGCAAAGGCTAGCTAGTTCCCTTCAGCCCTTTTATAAAGTTGCTAATCCCATTCATGAGGGCTCTGCCCTTGTGACTTAATCACCTCCTAAAGGCCCCACCTCTTAATACTGTCACATAGGGGTTTAAGTTCCAACATAAATTTTGGAGGGGATACAAACATTCAAACCATAGTAAAAGTACTGGCAGAAGACTGAAGAGCAAGAAGGAAGAGTCCACAGTATTTTTCTCCCTCTCTTTCTACTTCTTACAGCATCTCTTCCATGGATCCAGCTTTTGCCAGACTGAACCTTCCTTGATGGTCCCAGCTACTACTGGACAGTTCTCACCAGGCAGATGCAGCCATGGTTCTAGTTCCCTTCATATGGCCCTGGTTTATGGGCTCTGGTAAGACTATCTCCTCCAAGTGTTCCTCCATTCCTAGGTGTGGCAGCATCTTTCTGCTGTTGCCAATCTCTGGGTGATTTCACCACTGACTTCTTAGCTTCCCCATTACTTGTGTGTGAAGTCAATTTCCTTTTTATTTTCCTTCTGTTGAAAGTACTAGAGTGATTTTTGTGTTTTTTGCTGGCCCCTGACTTAATACACAGACAATACACCCCTCTTGGGAACAAGAGCAATAATGATGATCATATATATATATATATATATATATATATATATATATGTTCAGTTTTCTAACTTGAAAAATATATCCTAGGGAAATAATTTAACAGAAACAAATAAATATTCACATAAAGATGTCCATTTCATATTTACATAATAGTAGAAATGGAAACTATCTAAATGTCCAATATTGGGAGAATAGACTAAAAAATTGGGAGGTATAACACAGTGGAACAATGGAGATGTTATTGCTTCAGTCAGCTTCTGCTAGATTATGCTGCAACAACAGATGATCCCCATATTTTAGTGATTTACCACAGATTTACTTCTCAGTCATGTTACCTATCCTTTGCAGGTTAGCTGCTGCTCTGTTTCCTCTCAGGACCCAGTTGGAAGGACCAGCCCCCCTGTTGGTCTCATGGCCGTAGAAAAAGAGCAAGGACAGAGTAATACAATAGCTCTTAAAGCTTATGCTCAGGTGTGGGTTATGTCATTTCTGCTCAAATTCCACTGGCCAAAGCAAGTCATATGAGCACATCTGCTATAAATGGGGCAGATACTGATCCCCCACTGATGCCCACCTGGGAGAGGCTCTGTAGGGATGGGCCCAGAGGAGAGGGGCAGCACATTTGTTGAATAATGACAAAAGTATACCACATTAAAGAAGACTATGAAGAAACATGGAAAATGTTTGATGTAATGATAAGTAAAGTAAGAATCTTTAAAAAGATTTTACATACACTATTGCGGTAGAGTCTGCTAACTGTTCACTAAAATCCGTTCTAACCTGCTTCCTAGACATATGAAGTTATATGTAATCACTTGACTAAGTTCTAGTGAATGAGATATGAGTAAAAGGGATGTGCGGTACTCCCTGGCCAGGTGTCTCCTTCACACATTTTTCATCTTCTATTAGCTGAATTCTGGTCGTGGCAACCCGGCCTTAATCTAGTAGGTAACCATAAGGTCATAGAAGCTACAGAGCCACAAAGCAGGGGGAACCTGGGTTGCTGGGTCACGATGTGGAAGAGAGCCATCTGCCAACCTAGAATACCTGATCTAGACTATTAAATTAGGGAGAAATAAATATGTTCCTTAAGTCACTGAATTTTGGGAATCTCTTTGGGGCTCTATTAGCCTTCCCAAACAGACACCGGTATTACAGCATTTGTAGAACTGAATGGGTCTGTCACTTTCTTCAATTTAGATGTCATTTTCTCTGAGAAGCCTTTCCTGAGCCCCCCAGATCCAATTAGGTATCTCTACCAAGTGCTCCCCCTACCTCCCCTTATCATACCTTATTGTACTTGTTTGTGCATCCATCCCCTCTAAATGGAAAGGTATGACCATGGCTCTTTGTTCACTGCTGTGACCCCAGCTTCTAGCATAAGTCCCTGCATCACTGAGCTTCCTTACATACTTGTTAAATAAATAAACGAATAAAAGAGAAAGTAATTGTGTTACAATGGTAGAATTACAGATAATTTAATGTAATATTTTGAGTAATTATCAACATACTGTTGACTATAATATGCTTCATTTACAATTTGCTAACCAAATATGCTAAATTAGGTATTGTCAACTATTATTCCTCAGCCTATCTTTTGGACATTACACATATGAACCACATTATGGATTTCTAACTAGTTTCTACGCCACCCTAGTTCAAAAGATCTATGTATGCAGTTTATTAGCTACTCCAAGACTATCCCTTGCCCAAGGAATATATAAAAGGATTCACTCTCCTGCACCATGATTTACCATCTCCCAACTGTTCCCTCCCCCATCTCTCAGCTCATGACAATGGGTCAGAAGATTGTAGAATGAGAAGTTTAGGAAGAGTTCTTGTGATGTCACCACTCTCTGATTGAGAGCAGGAGAACTGGGAGTAAACGAGTGATCTTTTCAAACATCAAAAGGAGATATTTTTAAAAATTCTTTGCATAATTTCTCCTCGGTAAAATTGAAATAATGATCAACCTTAATTTTGAATGTTTATTTCATTTATAGCAACTGAACACATATTTACTCATTTTTATTATAAGTTTACACATGACCTCCTTTGGGACAACCTCCACAGGCCACCTCTCATTCCCATGACTTTTCCCAACTCCTACTCCCTCAAACACTTCTTCCAGACCCATAGCTTCTAGAACACCAAAGCCATGAAATATAGCTTCATTTGCTACATTCCATTATGCTTATTGGTTTATGTGACATTTTTCTCTAATAGACTGAAAATACCTTGAAGCCAGGAACTTTGTCCAATTCATCTCTGTGTCCTCAGAACTTAGCTCAATAAATATATGCTAAATGATGAATGAGTCCCTAAGGCTATGAGTAAATGACACTCACTGTTTCTGGTGTTCCTGGCAGAAAGAGCGAGCTCTCATTTGAGAAGAGAAGGGCTGAATTCCCATCTTGGCTGGACCGGTTACCTATTACCTTGGGCAACTCTCTTAACCTCAATTTTCATGTCGAATGTTTTTCTGTACTGTTACATGTTTACCATAAATAGAAAACCGTGGTTCAGAAAGACCTCAAGACTGTCTGAAAAAGAAAGCAGCTGAAACATGCCATTTTTTATATATATTGAGGGGTTGGTTATAGTCTTCCTAAAAGCAAATAACACTCTCAGCTACAATATTTTGTGAGTAAGTGATACATAAATTACTTACTTTTGATGGCGAGGGGTTTAATCCTTTGTCCAAACTCACTGTGTCACCTTAGGTTCTCCAGGTTTGTTTCCTTTCATAGAATTACAATTAATTTAATAGACACATATTAAGCACTTAAGTCCTAAGTACTTATTATATGTTGAGCACTAAACACTAGGCAAAAATTGGATACATTTATTAATACAGAATATAAATATTTTTAGTCACTTTGCCTTCCCTATACTCAATCATGGTCTTAAGTGTTCAAACCATTCGTTTTTTATACTTATTCATTCATAGTACATCGGTTTAGATTCTTTTGTTTGCAAGAGACAGAAAATTTTTATCCCAGGATATGCAAAAATAAAATGTATTAATTAGTTCATGTAACTGCATAGTATAGGGGATAGAACTGGTTTTAGGTTCTCTTTGATGCAGGATTTCAAATGATATCCCCCAAACCTAGTTTCTCTCTCTCTCTCCCACCCCCTCATCTTTCAGTTCACTTTCTTTGGGTTGGTACCATTCTTTAGGCAGAGTTTCCACTGTATTTATGAGATAGCCATAGCAACTCCAGATCTTACATCCTCTCAGGAAAAAGTGAGAATATGTCCCTGGATATCTCAGCAAAAGTCGCATTGCATCTGATTGGCTCTAAGTCATGTGCTCACTGCTGAGCCAATTACTATGGCCTGAGGAATGGCTCTGATTGGCTAGGACTGAGTAATATGATCAACCTTGGAACTGGAATTAGAGGCAATTTCACTAAAGGCATATATACTTAAAGAGGGGAGCAATCTCCTCCAACCCTCACCAAAGGAAATCTGGGACAATTGTTAAAAGAAGAGTTAGTAGACACTAGATAATAAAACTTAGTCCACTATACAAAGGTCCACTGTCTTCGTCCATTTTTGTGCTTCTATAACTGAATTCCTGAGACTGGGTAATTTACAAAGAACAGAAATTATTTCTTACAGTTCTGGATGCTGGGAAGTCCAAGATTGAGGGGCCAGGATCTGGCGAGGGCCTTCTTGCTGTGTCATCCCATGGCAAAAGGCCATGAATAACTTCTATTCTTGTCACCATGAGTGAAACCAGAAAAACTTTCCAGCTGAGCCCAACCCAAATTGCTGGCCCACTGCATAATGGGGAAATAAAGTGATTATTATTGCAGACTATTATGTTTTAGAGTAGTTTGATACATGATAATAGATTATTGATACAACAGGTGAGGCCAAAAATATCTGAAAAAATACATAAGATGTGTCTGATACAGGTGAAGAGAATATATACTAAATTCTATCACATTCTAGAGAGATCTTCTAGGCCCTTCCCTATAAGACTTACCAAGAAGTGGCAAAACTGGTTCTATGACTATCACTCAAATACTTCCTCCAACCTAAATAATAGAAGACTGTAAAGTAGATATTTCTTAGTTATTATCTTCGAGGGAGTGTTGTAGATTTTTTCCTCCCACTGGAGAAGAGGAAGCCAAGTGAGGCTGCCTCTGAGAGCTGAGTTAGGGGTATCTTCAAGATGTATCACCCTTCAGCTGTTTAGTTACTGAACTGTAGCTATCTGTAGGTCCAACCTGGAGAGAGAGTTCTAGGGAGAGCCCGGCATGTATCCTTGGAGGCCTGAGTCAGTATATACACTGCTGCCTGCCTCTTGTCAGAATTCTGAAGGCAGAAGCTGGAGCAGCAATAACAGGGCAACAAGACTGTTGATCAGCATGGCAAGGATATGTGAATTTCTCATGGATCAGGTGAGTGTCACAGAAGGCAAAAGAGCTTGAGCGTTTTGCTTATGCCCTGTCAAAGGCCCTGTCGATGTGGGAAGGGATTGTGGCAGTGAGAAGCTAGGGGTATTCCACAAGGGGCAGGAGCTGAGAAGAAGTTACAAAAGATTGAGTCCATATCTAAGAACTGTGCAGTGAAGAGCATCCTGAAAAATCAAGCTTACACCATGAGAGAGCCAATATTTGGATGCTAGTCATGTAGAAGGCATTGACAACCAAGAGAGGACTTGTAGCAGCATTGCAAAGTAAAAGAGACCAGGAGCTGAGGATAGAGAGGCCAGACAGAAAAAAGACATCTTTTATGTCCCGGGATGTGCTATTGGATGTTCCCAGTGAGAGCGTAAGAAGAACCCACAGAAGATATCAAGAGAAAAGAGCCAATTTTAGGCACCTGCCATGTCCAGAGAGGACAAAGCCATCTTATGAGAGTATCGGTAAAGCAATAATTTGCCCATCTCCATTCTCATCCTCTTCACCCCTGGAGAAGAAGCTGTGGGTAGCACGATGAGGGAAGGGAAGTAAAAACCTAAGAAACAGAAAGAGAAGCCCCACCCACCCCAAACCCTGTGCTTCATTGACTCCAAGCTTCTCACTGGTGGCAGGACCCCACTGGGAGAAAGGACAAGATATAACTTTAAATCAAGTTCTGAGTTTTGATTATTTTATGGAGTCTCTGGTTGTCCCCTCAACTTTTTTTTTCAAAGTCATGGAATTTTTAGCTAGGTACAGGACTGCTTAGAATAAGACCATATTTCTCAGTCTCCCTTGCAGGCAGATGTAGTAATGTGATTAAGTTCTGTCCAATGGGTCATGCTCTTAAAGGGAATGGATAAGCCTTCTTCTTCCTGATGACTGGAGTGTGATGTGGTGCTGAGACATTCTGGACCATGTAGATTAGGACAACACTCTAGGAATGGTGGAGCAAGAAGACAGAGCGAGACTAACCGTAGCTCACTTTGTGCAGCAGAGCAGAGTATTAGTCTGCTTTTGCCATGTAATAAGCAAAAGTCTCAGTACCATACTACAATACAATATGCATTTACTTCTCTTTCACGGGTTTGCAAGTTGGCTGGAGCCGCTCTGCTTGTACAAAACCCTGAATATGTAGCAGGTTTTTTACAAGTGTTTTAGCATGATGGTCCCCACTATTTGGGGTGAATGGCCCCCTTTCTGACAACATCCACCTTCCAAAATGAGTGGCTCTTGACACTGGAGCTGCTCTGCTTCAGGATGTGGGTCAGGTTCAGCTCTAGTCCATGTATCTGATTCTCATTTCCAGACTGGAGAAAGACTGGAGAAACTTCCAAAGAGACAGGGGCACTTCCTTCCCATAGCAGCAGTTAGATACAGTTTGCAGTTTCCCCACACTTGCAGAGACAGTTTCTTGATCCCCCCTCAGAGACATCAGCACCAGTGCGTGCTGCTCCCTCCTCAGAGGTCTGAATTTCACCTCCACAAGGACTCTCCTCTAAATGTCTAATTGTAATAATCCCAACCTCTTCAGGTTGTTCCCCTAGCTCTAGGCATAGTAGCTGTTTCTTCTACTTCTGTGATACATTAAGAATTCTCTTCTGGCCTTTCCAGTTGCCTAATGATCAATTCTTTATATTCAATGATCTCAGTTAAACTAATCAGGATGGTTTGTTTCCTGACATCACCTTGACTGATTCTCTGGACTAATACATGCTCTGCCTGTGAGACACCCTTCAAGAATTTCCTCTTTGAGGTATTTCATGACATTCTCCCCCCATATCTGTCACTCTTCTCTATACTCTTTTCTATCATAGAACTTACTGTGCTAAACTGTCATCATTGTTTTTTCTCACCCATTTCCATCCTAGGCGGATAGCTCCCTAAGGTCAGAGAATATCTGTTTCCTCAGTACCTGACACATCAGAAACTCTGAACAACACACGTTTGAATAAGAACAAATAAAACAGGAAAAGGGATTATAAGTACGAGCTCTGAACGGCTCATGTAACACCAAAGTGAAAGAGAAAGTTAGATGGTGGCGTGAGAAACAGGAAGGCTGTGGCTGCCAGCTGTGAGTCCAGCTAAAACTTTGCAAAGAATACTCAGTGACAGCGAGAACAGGGAGAAACAAAGGGTTGCAGGACTCCAGGGAACGCGGGAGTGTGTGGTCGTTCAGGCTCCTCAGGGATGACCAAGAGCTAAGGGACGCCTCTACTTCAGCGCCTGATCCAAACGAGCCCTTTACCAGGTTTTATTCCTAGTTCCTCCGCCTAGAGCCTTTAGAGGAAACAGGTAAAACCTGGAGAACTGGGTCTTACTTTAGGGGCCATTCTGGGCATGCGTCACCACCCGCACGCGCACAGGCGCAGTAGCTTCCCCGGAAACTGGTACTGCCCATTTCCGATATATGCGGGAGTTTGCTCAGGCTACCCAAATTTATCACTTTTCCTGTGGGTCCCCGCCCCGCGGTTCCCTTGGGGGAAGTCTCGCGAGATCGTCCTCGGCAGTTCCCGGCAGTGCCATCTTTGTGCCTGGCGAGCGACGGCGCCCGACGGAAGCCCTGAAGCCGGTGGCTTGCTTGCCAAACTCTCACCGAGACCGGATCCAGGAAATACGAGGCGGGCCTCGGTGGGAGGGACGCACTGAGGGAGGAGGGAGGGAAAGGGGCGGGGGCGGCGGCGGCTCCTTATACCGGATCCGAGTCCCGCGCGGCGCGCACCCGAGGGGGGTCGGGCGGGGAAGCGGTGCCGGCCCGGACCCCCCGTGGGAACAGGCGACGGGCGTGAAGGCGAGGCGACGGCAGCGGACGGGGAGCAGCGGCTGCCGGGTGAGTGTCCGCGAGGAGGCCCGGCACCTGCCCGAGACGTCAGGGGCGCCCCCCGGGGTCGTGCCGGTGACTCTGCGTCCAGGACGGTGGGCGTGTGCTTGACTGCGGGTATTCCCGGGGCTCGGCTCGGCCTGGGGCTGCAGCGGACACTGGGAACTGCGGGGCTGTCGGAGGTCTGCGCAGGGCCTGGCGCGTCCGCGCCCGCCCGGGCGCCCCGGGAGGCCGAGGGGAGAGGGAGTGGCCGGGGTGGGGTGACGGCTTGATTGGCCCTCGCCCTCCGAGCAGAGGGTTTGATGCCCTTCCTCACCGCACCCTGGGCATTGCGAAGAGGACGGGCTTCAAGCCCCAGCAGGGTATTTGGAGATGAGAACTAGCAGCAGCACCAGTGTTGGGGCTGTTGAGGGTGTTGAGAGATGTAGGGAAGGTTAGTTAGTAATTGCAATAATTATTGTAGAAGAGGTTTGCAAGTGACTGTCGGCAGGTGTTGAGCAAGGAGGAAACATTGTCTGCGTTCATTTGAAGAAGATCACACAGTCCTCTGAAGTCCAACAGCAGATTAGAGTTATTCCTAGTTGGAGTTCTATAGTTTAGTACCGTGCGCCAGTCCATAAAGTGCATAAAAGCAGGATTTGAGGGTGGGGGACAAGGTGAGGTATAAAGTAAGCTGCATATAAAATTAAAAGTTCATACTGTTGATGTGTAAAAATATAAAGCATTTCTGTCTTTACCGAAATGTAACTGATTTAAATTCTTCAAGAAAACTTGCCACCCTTGGTCCAGACAGGGCTTGTCGATTCGTTGTGTTCTTCAGTGATGTTCGTCAATCAGATAGTAATTTGGGCATATAATATATTTACTTCTGGTTTGTAAAAGAAGAGGAATGAATGGGAAAAGAGAACAATTTGACAAACTAGCTTCCTTTGCACACTTTTTCATTTTGGAAGGATAAGAGGGTTTACTTTCTTTCCTTTGCTTTAAGAATGATTTGCAATAGTATGCAAGGACATGTGCAAGAAGAAACAAACGTTTTAATCAAGAAAGGGCTTTTGGGATGAGAGTTTAATTTTGCACAGTGTTAAATTATAAAGGACATCATCACCCATGGTGAGTTTTATGGTGGCCTCTTTTTATGAACATTGGAAGAATAGAAGCATATATCCATACATAACTTTAAATCTGTGAGTGATATGAAATTTTACAACTTTAGCCTCCCCCCCCCCCACCCCCTTTTGCTTACAACTGGCTTAATCAAGGGAAAGGTAGACTTCAGTAAAGGTAAATATGAAATATGTGATTTCCATCTTTACTCTGACAGAACATAATCTGTGTTCAATCAACCTGAATTTTTTTCCGTATGTTCATTTGACACAGTCTTCTCCTTAATTATAGATACCACACTCTGTACAGTTTGTGTCTTAGCAAACAGAACTAACGTTGATTATATTCAGGCATTGGACTTGGTGGGTAATGTGAATTGCATTAAATTGTCTTAGCTACCTTGTTCTAAAGATAATTTTATACTTATTGCACAGATAAGGACGCTAACCTCCGGTAATCTTCAGTATTTTCAGTGAGGAGGTTATATAGCTGGTAAATTGCAGAGGTAGAACTCAGACTCATGTGTCTGATTCTAGAACATGTGTTCTTTCTACCATACTCTGCACAAGTTTATGTACTGACTGGTACAAATTTTATGAAAATGGAAATTTTTGTTACAAAGAAACCTTTCAGTTCTGTTGGTAATCTTGAAAGTTTTCAGTGTCCTTGGCTCAAGATAATCTTGGGTTTTTTTCTTTTCAGATGTGTCCATTTTCTAGACAGAGGTAACATTTGAGCAGAAGTCTGCTGATCTGTAAAGATTCCTAATAGCTGGTAGCGACCTATCTCAAATCCAGATGTTTTTAGTAACTTTGCCTCTGTTTCAGCATGTCTAAAATACTTCAGAGATCAAATATTCTGCTTATTCTGGTCCTGAATAGTATTTCAAGTTACATTATCAGAATAAAATAGCAACTATTTATAGGGGTTTGAATTTGCTTTATCGGAGCTTGGAGATACACACAAACACACACACACTCCTACCTTCTCCAGCAAATGGAGTACTTGATAGCTAACCCTGTTTTTCTTCTCTTTAGTGCAAAGCAGTCTCATCCAGTTCATGGTTTGCAGAAAATATGGCACCTATTATGGGATCCACCACAATTTCCTATGGGGTTAGGCACAGAAAGACCTTACAGGTTCTCAGGCAGTTTCTGAGATGTTGGTCAAACAGCAGGAACATCTTGCTGGTGGTCACTTTTGTCTCCCACTGGTCTCTGTTGCATCTCTGATGCACTGCTGAGCCTGCCGTTATGGCCTTATCTCTGCTTAAGAGAGAGGTTCCACATCTGGATAGAGTTCAACTGGAAGAACAGCCACGGAAATTAGGAAGAAAAAAAAAAGGTGCTAAGTGTCTGGCACTCATCCTCCAGCAGGTCATTTGGTCAGATTTACCTGTCTAATTAATTATTTCTGGCTGGAAGTTCTAGAAAAGTTATTATGAAATTTGAGATTTACTGCTCCATCTTTTAAGAAGGAAATTGTTCTGGGACCCTCAGTTAAGTAGCCATGTCTCGTAGAAATGGAAAAAGAGGTCCTGTGTTCCTTAGTACACATTAGTGTGTATGTGTTGTATGGAGTGTGGGACTGTGTTTAAATAATAATACCTTAGGCCGGCCCGTGGCTCACTCGGTAGAGTGCGGTGCTGATAACACCAAGGCCACGGGTTCGGATCCTATATAGGGATGGCCGGTTTGCTCACTGGCTGAGCGTGGTGTTGACAACACCAAGCCAAGGGTTGAGATCCCCTTACCGGTCATCTTTTTAAAAAAATAAATAAATAAAAAATAATACCTTATAGTCTTGACAGGTAATCTTTGGTCTGAATGAGCAAGTTTTTAATTATAGTTATACTCCCAAGAAAGAGTTAAATATACTTCCTTACTTGTGAAGGTAATTACTCACAGTATTTGGGCTGTTAGGTTGAAAAAAATTGACAAATGATAACATAACAGTGCTTACCAAGTAAATAAAAAAGTCTTTTGAAATGATTTATATTGCCACTATATAAAGGAATGACACCAGGAAATTGTCTCTCATGTATTTAGAAGTTTATTTTCATACTTTCTCTATAATAAACCTCAAATTATTACAATGGTCACAAATGTTTATTTGTGTAAAAGTGATATGGAACTGATGAAATATTTGGAACTGTCAAACTGAGTTAATCCTGAATATTTAAGGACATTTGTTATATTTTAATTCATTGATACTTCTATTAATTTATTTGTCCAACCATCCAACATCCACTTCCCTCCCTGCTTCGAATTTCTCTCCTTACTTTCCTTCCTCTTTCTGATACTGTTCTTGCCATTACCTGGAGCCTTCCTTTCTCAATTGACACTGAATACTTTGACAGGGTGGATTCTGACAAGGAGGGCACCAAAGCTTCTCTAAGTACACTCCCCTTCTCGGAATCCCTATGCTCTAGGAAGTAAAGAGGGACACAGATAAGACAACTTAACCTACCCCATTCTTTCTTGAAAAGAATGAGAAAACTTGCCTATGCAGGTTCGATGTTTTGTTATACTTCTTTAACCTTATGGATGTTTAGGCTTTGGGCTGGCTTGGAAACCTAGCACATTGACTGTTGTTTTCTGGGAAGGCAAGTTCTGAGGTTCAAATAAGTGATTTTAAAAATCAGCTTGTGCTCCAGAAGCCTGCTTTTTGTTAATTACTCCGTGAGATGGTAAGTAGTACACCTTTAGCTATCCCAAATTAGATTTGTTGTGTGGGTCACTGTGGCTTTTCTGGGAGATAAATTTGTAGACTTTTTATATTGTCAATGAAGAATTTCTGAACTTACGCACATGGTTTGAAATAAAATTTAAGTTCAGTCCATCTCAGCTTAATGTTTGTCTTTAAAGCAGATCTTACAGTATGTTGAAAGAACTGAACTTCAGTTTGTTATAAAAGGAATATCTTGTTCCCATCATTTCTTGCTACTGTTTTGAAACTTTTCAAAGCTATTGGACCTCTTGCAGATATTTTACCCTAGTTTACTTAGTGGTAAACATCGACAGGATGTTTGTTTTACCTGAAAATTTTAAGATAAAGTTTTATTAGTCTGTCGAAGTTACATATTGTTACCACTGTGTGTGGTGATCAAATAATTAAGTCAGGAATTTCAAAGTGATAAAAGCAAAGCTAAATACATTTTATATTTGTTCTCCACAAATGTTCAGTCTTAGCTTGGTTGGAGGAAATATTCCTAATAAAAGTCAAGATGGGTCTTTCTTTTTTTGTTTCCAAACCACTCTTTCGTTTGAAAAACTAATATGAATAAGTACCCTAGGTTCATTTTAAGGGTTTACCAAATTCTTTCATTAAACACACGGTGCAGGGGTTAAAAACATGATCTGCAGGGGTAAATTGCTGAAATGTTCAGATCTTCTGACACTGACTAGCTCTGTATTCTTGGGCAAATTGCTTAATCTCTGACCTGTTTCCTCATTTTTGAAATGGGGATAATGTGGTATCTGCCTCATGTGAGGATTAAATGAGCCAGAGGATGTATGGTTTTTAAAACTTGCCTAGGAGTGGTAGATGCTCAGAAAGATTTAGTTCTTATTATTATTACATTGTCATCGATATTGCTATTACAGTTACTACTGTAGCTACCTTCTGAGATGATAACCCCTTTTGTTTGGGGGGATAAAAGATATATTTGTTTACTTGGTAGTAATTTTTTAATGAAAATATTATTTAGGGAGGCAGGGAATGCAGTATATTAACTGCTGGAAATCCATAGACTATTAAGCTAGTTATTTTCATTAACACCACTATCATGTTAGCTATAAAGAACTATGCCACTTTGATGTATGAGCAAATCTGGATTATTTGAGCAACTACAGTGTCTTTATTAAAATTTGGTTATCTTGGCATCTCTAAAGCCAGAGTCTTGTAGAAGGAGTCTCAGTTTCTAAATTGTCCATTTATAAGACGTTTTTCTTTTTTAAATCACCATTTTCCTACAGGAAAAATGTCACTTATGATGTTCAGATTCACAGGCCAGCCCAACATATCTAAATTTGAATACTGATAATACTGTAAAAACTAACTTCTGTGTATAACGGTGTCTCAGCAGGAACATGCATTGAGTGCATCAGGTACCAAAAGATTATGAACGCAATCCGCAGATGGGGCGCTGGAATCATCTTTATTCATGGTCCTGGCAAGGACTCCCAAGCCTTGGGAAGAGGGCTTTCTTCTCTGGTGGAGGCTGGTCTCTAGAAAGCAGGAGCTTTCTCCTGGCTTGGCTGCTCAAAAGGCTATGTAATGTAGTGGTTAAGAGCATGGACTGTCTACACAGAGTGCTTGCCTTCAAATCTCTGTTCCAGTACTTACAGAACTTCTCATCTGTAAAATGTAGATAAAGATAGTGCCGACCTTATAGGGTTCTTGGGAGGATTAAATGTGTTAATATGTGTGAAGCACTTAAAACACCACCTGGTCCATAGGTGAGTGTACAAGAAATGTTATGTATTTATTGTTATTAAGCTTTACTGTTTTAGGGGCCGACCCCGTGGCTCACTCGGAAGAGTGCAGCGCTGGGAGCGCAGCGGTGCTCCCGCCGCGGGTTTGGATCCTATATAGGGATGGCCGGTGCACTCACTGGCTGAGTGCTGTGCGGGCGACACCAAGCCAAGGGCTGCGATCACCTTACCGGTCACAAAAAAGAAAAAAAAAACAAAACGCTTTACTGTCTTAGGACTTATAGAATACCCTTCTCTACCTGGCTGTCCACTGCCCACATCTATTGTACTTAAATAGTATTCTTCTCTCCCCTTTCCACTGAAGAATGGTTTCAGACTTTTTGTTTTCATTCCTGTCTAAAGAATTTTTTGAGGCTTTTTTGGAGTTTATTTTATTTTTTAATGTTGAAGAAATAGGTAGTATTTAAAGAGTCCCTTCTGTGAACCACCCCATCCCCCATTTAGGCCTTCTGTAGATGGAAATACATCATTTGAAGATAAATACTGACTGTGAACATTTGAATGGGTCATAATTGATGTACAACTTTCTCAGCCTTTGGTAATTTTTGCTAAGTCATTTCTTTTTAAATAAGCTTTTTATTTTAGAATAATTTTAGACTTAAAAAAGTTGCAAAGATAGTACAGGGTTCCCATATACCCTTCACCCAAGTATATATAACCATAGTACATTTGTCAAAACTAAGACACAAACACTGGTAGATTATTATTAGTTAAACTGCAGATTTTATTTGATTTTACCAGTTTTCCCACTGATGTCCTTGTTCTGTTCCAGGATACCGTGTTGCATTTAGTTGTTAATGATTTGTATTTGTATTATTGAGACCTCCAGTTCTTGAGTAGGTTTCTGTGGCTATAAAACCTTTTTCTTATTTACTTTTAAGTTTTCTGCAGGTCTTCAAAGGCCAGGTGTTTCCTCTAGGGATGGGAAGTCCAGGGATTCATCTTGGCACTGAACTTTATAGTCTGAAATAAAAGGAGAGAGTCCTATGATAGTGAAAAGAACACTATGGGGATGGGGTGGAGACTAAAGCATTTTTATAATTTAAAACTGGTTTCATAGGACTAAATGGGTTATTTTATGTACTGTTCACTTTTGATGGATTTAGCTTCAAAATGACAAATTACTCTTTTAAAAATGTTAAGCATACTTTTTATTCTTGAATATAAGAGCAGGTTGGAATGAATTAGAGAATTTAATGTTTTAGTAGTCATCGTAGTTATGATTGATTTAATAAGAAAATAATTTTAAGTTAGTATAATTAATGTCAGTAATTTAGTACATTCATTTGTTCATATGCACTTTCAGAAGATCCTTGGTTTCGATTTGTGGTCATGTTTTTTAAGCCTTTTAATGCAATAGGTGCCATTGTTATTCTAAATTATCACACATGCCTTAAGTTTAATGTCAGAGTCGTCATTTAGTGTAAACAGAAACTTATCTGTTAGTCTGCACATCATGAACTTTAAGAAAGCCTTATCTTTTCTGCCACAGAAATAGCTTTTGGCTATTAGTCATGGGTGGTAAAGAAATTAATTTAGAGTTGTTTGGATAAAAATGTTTCAGTTGAATATGGTGTGTATTGAGGACACTGCCAGTAAACAAACTATCTTGGTGGGTGGAAATCCCCTAGAACTTACAGAATATTGGGAGAGGGAGAACTTCATTAAGTAATTTTGATTGTTTATACTTATTCAGGGCTTCTTATAACCTTGGACAAATCACCCAACTTCAAAGGACTTTGGTTTCTTTATTTGTAAAATTAGGGAGCTTGACTAGATGTGTGAATCTATTTATTGGTTGATTTATGAGATTTAAAAACCCTCTTGTACCCAGGCGCCTGTGGGGTGTCTGTGCTCGCCCCTGCAGAAAGAGAAGTAAAAAATAAAAAAAACCCCTCTTATTTAACAAAAACCTGCAAGATAAGTTGCTTTTCTTAGATGTTTATGAATCAACACATCACTAAATCTAGATATAAGTCAGTTTATCCTGTTCGGTTCAAATAGTTTCAAACCACTGTTGTAAGTTTGAGAGTCACTAGTTGGTTTGACACCTCTATGAATATTTTTTGGTAATTAGCATATTGCTTTTTAAATTTTTGTTAGTTATTTGATTTTTGTGCTTTGACCTAAAGCAATGGACTTCAAACTTTTTTGCTCTCATATTCCCTAAACAATTTTGAAAAATGTACTCCTTCATACTTAAAAAAACCCAAAAAACCTTTTAGTGAAGTTTAATATGCAGAAAGTACACATTATCAGTAATGAACAACTCAGCAAATTTTCACCAACTGAGCACACTTGTGTACCAGCATCCAGATCAAGAAATTGAACATCACCAGCAACTTAGAAGTCCCCCTTTGTGATCCCCTCTGATAGCTGCCATCCTACCCCACAACCATTCCCCTACTCTTCACACTGCAGATTAGTTTTGCCTACTTCTGTACTTCATATGAATGGAATCCCACTGTACTTTTTGTGTCTGACTTGTTTTGCGCAACATTGTGGAAGTGAGATGTATCAATATTGTGTGTAGTTGTAGACCATTCATTCTCATTACTGTATACTATTACGTTGTGTGAAGGTATCACTATATATCATTCTATTGTTGATGGATATGTAGGTAGGCTTCAGTTTTTGGAGAATGTCTTTGTGACCTTGGAGTAGGCAAAGATTTCTTAAACAGGGCTTTTCAATGGTAATTATTTCTTTCAGAGTTCAGATTACAGAAGGAGTGGGAGAACTGGTTTATTGAAATATGAGCATTTTAAAAAGTTTTAAAATTATTAATATATAGTTGAAACCTTTCACTCTGTAAGCCTCAGAGAGAGAGTATCAGTATTTGTAACTAAATCTTCCAGGTAACTGAGGTTTGTGCTTTTGTAACTTATTTTGGTTAGAATTCCTTCAGAAATGTGTCATGTACTTCCTTGCCATTTTGACTTGCTGATTCTTTATTATATGCTGAAAATGAACGCTTGCTGGTTGCAAATATTTTCTTTCACTGTGTGGTATGCTTATTCATTTTTAATGTGTCTTTTGATAAAGTTCTCATTTTTAACGTAGTCAGTATTTTCCTTTATGTTTAAATTAGACATCGGGTTCAGTTTAAAATATCTTTTCCCATCCCGTGGTCTTGAAAATATTCTCTCTTATCTTCTGGAAGCTTTATTGTTTTGGCTTACATTGATAGACCAACATCTACCTGAAATTGATTTTTGTGTATTGTGTTAGGTGAGGGACAATACTATTTTTTCCTGTATGGATAGCTAATTGACTCAATACAGTCTTTTCCCTGCTGTTGCTAAGAATCATATGTCCGTATGTCTGTGGTTTTGTTTCTGTGTTTTCTGTTCTGTTCCATTGGTCTTTTTGTCTCTCCTTGTACTGATACTGCACTGTCTTGTTTATTATAGCTTTATCATAAATCTCGATATTAACTAGAACAAGTTCTTCCACCTCATCTTGGCCCTTTGCTCATTTATATGAATTTTAGTAACATCTTGTCACTTTCCACACACACACGCACACGCACACACACACACAACCTTTTGTTATTTTCATTGTAATTGCATGGAATCTATAGAGCAATGTGGAGAGAATTGACATCTTTATAATATTGTATTCTAATTCCTGAACATGATATACTACTCCATTTATTTAGGTCCTCTTTAATTTCTTTTAATGTTTACAATTTTCTTTAGAAAGTCGTTCACAACTTTTGAGTTTTATTCTTAGATATTTGACATTTTTGGATATTGTAAATGTTTATGTATTTTGTTTATATTTTTAAATAGACCTTTATCTAGCATTTGGTAAAATATCTTTAGAATCTTACTGTGTATTCAATCTTCTCGTCTGCAAATAAAGAACGTTTTTTTCTTTTTTTCATATTGTTATACTTTTGTTTCTTGTCTTACTGTTCTGACTAGTACTTCAATTATAATATTGAATAGAAGTGGTAATAGTGTCTTGTAAGTTTTTATAACATTTCTCTACTAAATATGATGTTTGCTTTAAATTTTTTCCTAGGTATAAGATTAAGGAAGTTTCATTCTGTTCTTAGGAACTTATATCATGAATTGATATTGAATTTTATCAAATGCTTTTTTTGCTGTTAATATAACTGTGAGATTGTGTTCCTTGACTCAGATTATATTGATTGATTTCCTAATGTTAAATCAACCTTGCATCGCAGGAATAAACCCACCGTGGTCAATATCACATTTTACTTTTATTTTACTTTGGAATTTTAGATCATTGTTCATGAGTAAGATTGGCCTCTAATTTTGTTTTCTTGTACTGTCCTTGTCAGGTTTTAGTAGACTTGTAAAATGAGTTAAGGAATATACCTGTTTTTTTATTCTCTGGAAGAGTTTATGTTAAGATTGGTTTTATTTCTTCTTTAAATGCATGATAGAATTCAGCAGTAAAGCCATTTAGGTCTAGAGTTTTCTTTGTGGGAAAGTTTTAAATTACAGATTCAGTTTTTAAAATAGTATTCTTTGGGTTTATTTCTTCTTACAACTATTTTGGTAAATTATATTTTTATAAATGTCCATTTCATTTGAATTTTCAAATTTATTGGCATTATATTTATACTTTTTTTTATCACTTAATGTCTACAGAATCCTTAGTGATGGGTCGCCCTTTTAATCTTTTTTTTAAAAAACAGCTTTCTTGAGATAACCATACAATTCACCCATTTAAAGTGTACACTTCAGTGGTTTTTAATATTTTTACAGGTGTGCAGTCATCATTACAGTCAATTTTAGAACATTTTCATCACCCCAAAAAGAAATACTGCACCCGTTAGCAGTCACTTGAAAGCATATGTTCTGCAACTGTTGGGTACAGGATTCTGTATGTATCCATTGGTCAAGTTTGTTAATTGTGTTATATCTCTATCCCTACTGACATTTTTGTCTGCTTATTCTTTCAATTACTGAGAGAGATATCTTAAAATTTGCCACTGTAATACTGATGTATGTCTGTTTCTCCCAGTACTTTTGTCAGCTTTTGCATGCACTAGGTAACATGGCCTCAAATATGTAGTGCATGCAAATTTAGTTTGCTATACTGTTCTGGTGAATTAAATATTTTATCATCATGAAGAGACTCTTTAGTGATGCTTTTTCTTTGATGTCTATTTTGTCGGAAACTGGTATAGCTATACTATATTTTGGCTGTTTGTATGATATTTCTATTCTTTTACTTTTAAACTTTCTGTATTCTTAGGTTTTAAATGGGTCTCTTGAAAGCAGCATATATTTGTAGATTTTTATATCAATCCAGTCTGATAATTGTTCTCTTTTTTGGAACATTTAATACATTTATATTTAATGTAATTACTGTTATTTTAGGATTAAGTACAGCATCACATTTTTGTTCCACCAGCTCTTTATTTCTTTTTCTCCTATTCTCTTTTTCTCTTCATTTGATTTGATTATTTTTATATCAGTTTCTTTTTCCTTTATTAGTTCGGATATCACATAATTGTATTCTTTTTGTGATTACCCTAGCATTTACAGCATGTTTCCTTCATTTATCAAAGTCTATTGGTACTTGTACTTCCCTCCTGATTGAAGTAAGAACATTAAAACATTATTGTTCCATTTACCTACCTCCTGACTTACATGCTGCAGTTATCCTATAATTTGACTTTTTGTATATATTTTAAACCCCACAAGATATTACTATTTTATACAGTCAATGTTTCTTTAGATTTTCACATGCTTATTTACACTTTCACAGTTCTCCATTCCTTTCTGTATCTGTGACCTTCCATCTTGGGTCAGTTTTCTTACGCTTTATGATTTCTTAGTAAGGGTTTGCTGGATGTGAGCTCTGTTTTTATTAGTCCGAGAATACATTTCAGTTTCATTCTCGGATGATATTTTCTCTGCAGTGGAATACGAGTTTGGTAGTTATTTTCTTTCTGCTCCTTGGAGATATCCAGTCTCCATTTTTGTTGTTGAGAATGAAGCTATCAGTTTAACTATTGCTTCTTTGAAACTAATCTTTCCCCCTCTCAGGATACTTATACATTTTCCTTGGCCTGTTGATTTTCAGTTAGGAAGAAATTCGTTGAGATTGCTAAATTTGTGCTTTGACATCTTTTCATCTTTTTTGGAAATTTTTTAGCCATGCACATATTGCTTCTTACCCATTTTGTCTCTCTTTTCCTTCTGAGATCCCAATTAACTGTTGGATATTAGATCATCTGATGGTGTCCTGTATGTTTCTTACCCTCTTTTCATTCTGAGCTTTTTTTTTTTTTCCTCCCTTACCTGTCTTCTGGTTCACTGTGTCAGCTGTGTCCATTGGCTGTTAAACCTGTTCATTGAATTCTTAAGTTCAGTTTTTGCATTTTTCAGTAACAGGATTACTCTTTGCTTTTTTAAAAAAAATCTGCTATGTCAGTTTTTATGGTTTCTAGTTTGTTGCTGAGATTTTTAAGTTTGGCTTTCATTTTCTTGAACATAGTAAGCATAATTTAAAATTTATTTCTGGGGCTGGCCAGTTAGCTCACTTAGTTAAAATGTGGTGCTGATAACACCAAGATCAAGTGTTCAGATTCCCATACAAGCCACCCACTCCCAAAAATAAAATAAAATTTGTGTCTGAGCTGGCCATTTAGCTCAGTTGGTTAGAGTACAGTGCTGATAACACTAAGGTCTGGGCTTCAATCCCTATACCAGCCAGCAAAAAAAAAATATATATATATATATATATGTCTGATAATTTCAGTAGTTGGAGTCCTGTTGAGTCCATTTTTGTTGTTTCTGTGGTTTTTGATCATCTTCTCTTGTCTCCTCATGTGCCTGCTTGTCTTTAATTGTATGCTGGGCATAGTATTTGAAAAAATTATTTGAGAAATCATTTGAGAACAATATTGATATCTTTCAGAAAGAATTGTGTGTGTGTGCGCACATCTGTTTGAGGGAATCCAAGATTATTTAATCAGATCTCAAATTCTGAGATATTCCTGGCTCAACTAGATGACTCAAGGCCACGTTACATTCAGTGTATGGACTGATTAATTTCCGGTTCACTCTTAAATTTTTAAGGTGCAGTACCTTAGGGTCCCAACCTGAAGGTGGGGGAAGAGGATTTTCTCTTTTGTCCCTCTTCCTTATCATACTCTCAGGTACAGTTAAACCTCTAGCTGCTTCTTCTGGATTCCTGGGCTTACCTCTCTGAATTCCAGTCTTTTAATGGATCTGAAAGCACTATCCTGTTGGCGCTTTGACCTTTTTAAGAAAGTCATTTCTTATATTTTGTCCAGTGCTTACTTGTCTTCAGTGGGAGGGTTGGCTCAAATTGCCTAGTGTGTTGTAACCAAGATAGGGAGGCCTTCTGTTGGCTCTTTATGGGCAGAATTTACTTACAAATGGCAATGACTTTGTCACTTTTCTCCAAGACTTAAGACTCACCATTTAGTTCTAGTTAAGCTTTGTTTTATATAGCTGTACTCATATGTATAACTATGTACTTTTTTATTCAAAGATTACATATTCGCTGTATATGTGTGTGTATGTATGTATGCATAAATATAAGTAAATTATTTCCTGAATGCTCAGCAGCATTTTAAGTCTCATCAACTTGGGCAATTTCTAGACCTTGACAATGGACGTGTTTACTGTATTAAAGTTAAAAATTGTAGCTAAGGGCCGAGCCCGAGGCGCACTCGGGAGAGTGCGGAGCTGGCGCTGGCGCGGCGACACTCCCGCCGCGGGTTCGGATCCTATATGGGGATGGCCGGTGCACTCACTGGCTGGGTGCCGGTCACGAAAAAGACAAAAAAAAAAAAAAAAAAAATTGTAGCTAAAAATTGCGTCTGAAATGACTCTCAGAATATGAAGTCCTTCTTAATTGCTGTGGAAATTGGGATGCGTAATATCAACTAAGTTTTTTTCCCTCTCACGGAAAAGAATACCTTCCTAGTTACATTTTTACCATCATGACTTCTGTCTTAGTGTACTTATATGGGTGTGTAATATATATCTGCCCTAGTGATATTTTTAAAAAGGAGGTAGTTCCACTGAGATTCCTAGGTTTGCTGCCATATGAGAGCTCTCAAACAACCTGATGAATTAATATGGTTGATTTACCAATTACAAACTTTTTCCTTCTATGTAAATAAATTCTCAAAGCAGCCTTGTGAGGCAAGTATGTAATAATTAGGTGTGGTATTAAGCAAAGGATTAGGAAACAGGGCCTAAGAGGTTAAGTAACTTGTCTGTGGTCCCATACCTGGTGAATGATGTATATATTCTTTGTCTATTATGACATTTTATTTCAGCTATTATGGCCAGTTAACTCTTGCCTATAGATACTCACTGACTTCCCAGTTTTATCATATTATGCTTACTTTTTTCTGTAAACCATATAATATTATGATCCCATGACTCACATCCTGAAGATTGAGACAATTGGGAATTACTCTTTTATATCCCATCCTCACTGCCCCCCACCCCACCCCATTTCTAGAACATGGTCCCACTGACTCTGGAATTTGCCAAGTTCTCTGTGCTGTTGGAAAGATTACTCTGTCATTAGCCCTTTCTCATCCTTACATAAAGTCCCTATCCTTCTTTTTAGGCATGCCTGAATTTTTCCAGTTCTAAAAAAGATGGCTTTTTTCTTTCTAATGCATTTGCTGTCTTTCTTGTCACTCTTATGGTTAAACTCAAACTTTCCTGCTAACTCCTTTACTGGGTATCTTCTGTAAACCTTCCTTTATTGCTTCTCCAAACACTGTGGATGAAATCCTAGCCAAAATCTTGTTTGCTCTATCCTTCTGAATCTTAGGGAGGGCAAAAAACTTATCTGCCTTGGATAAGCATGGACTCAGTATTGTCTATGCTATTAAAGCAACATCTAGTCCATGCTCAAGTTTCCCTAGTTGTCTAACAAAAATTTTTTTTAATACTTGGTTTGTTTAAAACAGGAGCTACTCATTTATTTGGTTATGTCCCTTAAGTCTCTCTTAATTCTCTTGTAATCTGTAACAGTCACCTCTGCTTTTTTTTTCATTCTCAGAATGTCCCATTCTGGCAGGGTGCTAATTAACTTGTTCCTTTGTCTTCTATATTTTTTATGGGCTGGAAATTAGATCTGTATGCTTAATTATGTTCAGATTATACTTTTTTGGAGAGGTAGGCAAGAGTACTTAGTCACTTCATATTACATCATATCCAGAGGCACGTGATATCTGGTCATTTAACTTTATTTTATTTTATTTTGCTTTTTTCTTACTTCTCAAAATACATTGTAGTTGATTTTCATGCTCCTTTACCCATTCCTCTCCACACCCTCCCCTGCCCCCCCCACATCGTATCTGTTCACTTGACTTAAATAGTTCAAGGAATTTTTGTGGTTATTCTATCTTCTCCCCCCCCTTATTTGTTTGTGTGTGTGTTTGTTTGTTTGTTTATTTATTTTTAGCTCCCACAAATAAGTGAGAAAATGTGGTATTTCTCTTTCTGTGCTGACTTGTTTCACTTAATATAATTTTCTCTAAGTCCATCCATGTTGTTGCGAATGGTAGTATTTCATTCTTTTTTATAGCAGAGTGGTATTCCATTGTGGAGATGTACCACAGTTTCCTTATCCACTCATCAGATCATGGGCATTTGGGCTGGTTACAGCTCTCGGCTATTGTAAATAGAGCTGCAATAAACACTGGAGTACCTACGGTTCACCAAAGGGTTCAGGTAGACAGCTTGATCCCTTCATAAAGACCAATGTTTCACTTTGTTAGACTATCTATTGATTACTAGTGCATGAATTAGTTATTTAACTAAAGTTTGCAAAATTGTGATCTAATTTGGTCACTTCTGCCATTATTAGCTGAAACTTTTCCCTATGGAAGAACTTTTTCTTCATTCAGTAGGGCTATTTGGTTAATCTAGATATCTGTTCAGTTCTTGAGTTGTTAAAATCCCCAATTGGGGAACCAAAGATTCTGCTTCCTTCTCTACCTAAAATTCTATTAGATCTCTAAGGCATATGATTCTTCTTTAACCGAAATTCTTTCCATTATTTCACTAAGGCTTATGATAAAATAATTTTCTTCCTTCTTGAGGAAGTTAAAATTATTCCTGAATGGTGGATTAGTGATTTTGTAGGTTGGGTTATGGGGAGGGTCTCCCAGTCCTTAGTGAGCAGTTCTAATTCTATTGAGGACACATAGGGTAGCTGAAAAAACACGGAAAAAAAAGATGTTGAAGATGTGGTGCTTGCTTGGGGTGTGGGAATTTAAAAAGCGCTTCTACTTTACCAGATACTAGCTCAGACTCACTATGGAGTCATTTCAGTTTTAAAGACCTATGGCCCTAAAAAGGCCCCGGCACAGTTTTGTAATCAAAACTCATTAAATTTTAATGACTAGTATATCTTGGTAACCTACAGGGATCCCTGATGCTTTGCCGGGGATGCAACTAAAGCTGTTCTTGCTAGCTTTCTCTGAAACAAAAATCTCAGAAAAGCTTTATTTGTCCTCTCTGATGTTGCAAGCTCTGCCTTAGGCATTAGAGGTGACTGAGAGGGGAGCAGGGTGGCTCAGGCAGTCAGGAGAACTTTCTCTTAATATCAATTAAACATAAACTTTGTGCACTGTAATTTCATGTAGTAAAATGGCTGCTTGCTTTTTCATTACCCTTTATTTGTACAATGTATCACTTGCTCAGACTGTCTTCTTTAAACTTTTCACAGTTTGAATCTTACCTCTTTGGCATTTCATTTTTTAGGACAGTGTCTTCAGACTTTTCTCCAAGTTTTTTTTTTTACCGTGAATTGTAGTGTGTCACACTGGACAAGGTATCTTAGTTGAAGTTTCACCAGTTGAAAAATTGGAGGTAAGGAGTGTATATCTTTTTGAAAATGAATCTATATTGTTGTTAACTTGCTTACACCCCCCTTTTAGAATCCCCTTTCCTTTGTGCATTTAAGAGCAAAGATGAAAAAAACTCAGAGATGTCCGTGTGATTTTATGTGTTTAGATTTAGGCCCTAAATCAGGACCCTAAGCAGCTACTATTAGCTGTTTAGCAGTGGGAGGTACAAGTCCTTTGGACAATTCATTTGCTATTAGCACCTTCACCAGTAAATGGAATAGCAATTGATTTTGAGTAAAAGAGGCTAATCCTGCCCAGGTCTCAGATCCCCATTAGTTGGAACTGGTAGAGCTTAAAAGATCTGTCCGAGGGAATAACTAGCTATGTGTGGATATGCAGATTTCCCATCTTCCTAGTCTTTATTGTAATTTTTCTTACTCTCAAATCTATGTTCAATAACTGAGTTGAATAAATGGTAAAATCTAGTATTATGAACAAATAAAGGTATAATTTTTAGAAATGGTATTGTAGCTGTAATTCTTGCTTTAAGCCATTGGTAGATCTGTATCAAGAAAGACTATAACTGTCAGCTTTGATTTCTAGGTAGTTTGTCTTTCCATTTTATGAAAATGTTCCCACTCTTTTTAACATCTGCTTCCTAGTGTAACAACATATGTGGGTGTATGTTGTGAATTTATGTTGTGAATTAAACACTGGACAAGATGTTATGAGGCTTGTTTAATCTTGGCTTTTAAGCAAGTTTTTAAACTCCTCTAGCCTTCAGTTATCTTCTTGTGTAAAACAAGGGTTTGTATTGGGGGTTGAGTTCAGGGTTTTTCAGCTTTGGCACTATTGATGGCTTCGGCTGGATAATTTTTTTGTTGTCAGGGACTGTCCTGTGGGATGTTTTGCAGTATCTCTGGCCTCTGCCCGCCAGATGCCAGTAGCACCCCTTCCTAGTATGACAACCAGAAATATCTTCAGATATTGCCAAATGTCCCTCGCAGGGCAAAATTGCCCCCAGTTGAGAACCACTGGGTTAGATGATGTGTAGAGCCCCTTCCAACTTTATAATTATGTTTTCATTTTTAAAAAAAAACCTACTCTTGTTTGCAGCTTAAGTGTCATCTCTTCCATGAAGCATTCATCAGTTCTCCTTCTCTTTGTCCTAATTTTTTTTTTGACTACTTATTATAAAACTTAACCCCACTGTATTATTACCACCAATGTGTCTCTCTCACTTTGAGCCATGGGCCTTCTGTATCTCCAAGCTCAGATTTTATTAAGTGAATGAACAATAGATTCAGGAATACCGTCCAATTAGAAATTAAGTAAATAATTACAGATGGCATTCTTGTTTGTCTTTCAAACCTTTCCACTAGGAAATGTCTACTTTGTGATCTTGAATTTCTGGGTTAATGAGACTGATTACTCATTTTTTTTTATCTTTTAGATATATTAGAAGATAGGAGCTTCCTATATGAGTGTGAGCTGCACGAACACATCTAGGCTGCGTTTGAGAGAAGGAAAGTCACACAAAAATTCATAACATAAAGAGTTAAGCTTTTTCAGCTTTCATATCCAGAGGTTTCTCACTTAAATTTGTTTATTAGTCAATTTGTAAGCTTCCACTTATTCAGAAAAAAGTAAAAAAGAAAGGTAGTAAATGTTTTTCTTACATAACCTAGAATACCTCACCATGTTCTAAGTCAGTATTTCTCAAAGCAACTCATAGTAAGAAATATGAGTACATTTTACTCATGATCTAGTACATATATGCACACACCTGAAACAAGATTTTGGTAATTAGTATTCACTGTTACTATGTGTGAAGCACTTTGGTATTTTCTATTATGTTTCTTTCTTTCTTTTTTATTCTTACGTAGTAGTCATCACCCATTACAATTATTATACAATTTAGTAATGGATCACAACACACCATTTGGGAAACACTGTTTTAAGTATTCTCCTTAAGTAATAAAATGTGGAGACGATCTGCCTCTGGCATATGCCACTTATGTCATTTAGGAATTGACTCAGCACAGACTTTGCAATACCTTAACCAGAGCAAATTAGATTTCCAAATATTTATAATTTAAAGTTCTATATTTTGTCATTTATACTGAATATTTATTGTGTATAAGGCACTGTAGCCAAAAGAGCATGTTTGATTCTTGTTCTCATGATTTAGGTGAAAAAACCTAGAGGAGAATAAAAAGTTAATAAATATATTATTTTAAGTGCTGAAAGTGGTAATGAATGCACAGTGAGTTTTATAGGCATTTAAGAAGGGGAGAAAGCTATGCTGATTGAAGTTCATGGTAGAAGGTTAACATAAATGTGGGGTAGGTTTTGCATTGTTATATCAGAGAGTGGAAAAAGCTATTAAACATGGTAGAAACAGCATTCATTTAGGTGCACAGTACTTCTTGCATATACTTGAAGTTCATTTTTGGGATAATATTCAAGACAAAGTGACTAAGCAACTAAAACATAAGAAAAAGTATGGTAAAGTGCTAAAAATACATGATATAAACAGGGTGTGTTATTTTGGCACTATTGTGGTGTAAAATGAAGTTTACTCAGGAGATTAGTTAGAAACTTATATGCATTGTAGCTCTGATATAAGCAAATATTTGCCCTAAAATGATAACATTAACTTTGAATTACTAGGTTTACTGAGAATTCAAATAAGCTCTAAGTGATGGAGGGAGAGAGTGCTCATCTGTCAAAATAAGTGAACAAGGTTACTATTCTATATATAAACTGCTCTTCACGGAACAGAAACAGGTTATATAATAGTCAGCATTTTTAGAAAAGTTATATACTATTTCAGCTATGCAATTAAAAATTATACAAATGCTTGATAGGCCCGGGCTTAATCCTTTCTTCTTTAAATAGAATGGGGGACTCAGGATGGGAAAGAGCCACCTGCCCTAAAAGCGTGGTTTTAGCATACTGTCTGCTGTTACTTTAAGGCACCAGAAGTCTACTAGTTTTTGTCATTTTCCATACTGAGTTGGAAGTTAGCAAAAGGATAACCATGTTTTCATTTTCTCAGATTTCTAGACTACTGAAAAGAAGGTGCTTTCAGAGCTGGAGATGTGAAAAAAACTCCTGTACCAGGGCTCACAGACCATCTTGAGGTATTTTTTTTTTTTCCTAATTTTAAATAGACTTTATTTTTTAGAACAGTTTTAGTTTGGCAGAAAAATTGAGAAGATTGTACAGAGAGTCCTCATATACTCTGTACCCAGTTTTCTTTATTTTTAACAGCTTAGATTAGCTTGGTAAATTTGTTACAGTTAATGAACCAATATTGAAACATTACTGTTAACTGAAGTCCATACTTTTCAGATTTCCTTAGTTTTTTCCTATCGTATTTTTTTCTGTTTCAGGATTCCATCCAGGAAACTACATTGGATTTGGTTATTATGTCTCCTTAGGCTCCTCTTGGCTGTGACAGTTTCTCAGACTTGCCCTGTTTTTGATGACCTTGACAGTTTTGAGGAGTACTGATCAGGTATTTTGTAGAATATCTCTAACTGGGATTTTTCAGATTTTTTCTCATGACTAGACTGGGGTTATGGATTTTCAGGAAGACCACGAAGATAAAGTGCCATTCTCACATTCTTACCACATCATATCAAGAGTGCATACTGTTGACATGACTTATCACTGTTTATGTCGACCTTGATTATCTGGCTGGGAAGGTGTTTGTCAGATTTCTCCACTGTAAAGTTAATCTTTTTTTTTTTACACCCCTTTCTGTATTGTGCTCTTTGGAAAGAAGTCACACTTAAGTGGGAAGTTATCTTTCATCTCCTCGAAGGCGAATTATCTACATAAATTATTTGGAATTCTTTTAGATGGGAGATTTGTCTCCTCCCTCCACCATTTATTTACTTATTCACTCAGTCATTTATTTATATCAGTATAGGATATTTATTTTATACTTTGGGTCATAGTCCAGTGCCACTCTATTTATTTTGGTATTCAAATTTATTCAGCTTCAGCCGTTGGGAGCTCTTTCAGTTGGCTCCTGTGTTGTTTTGACATGCCTCCATCATCATGGGATTTTTTTGTTTGAGTATTTCCTTAATTTCTGGCACTACAAGATGGTCCAGGCTCATCCTGTATATTCCTTGCCACAGTTCTAGAATCAGCCATTTCTCCACAGGGCCCTGTTTCCTTTTATTAGAGAATGCTAGTAGAAATCAAGATGTGGTGCTACCTATGCTCATTCGTACTGGGGTGTTGTTGCTTCTAGGCTCTCTCAGTTGAAATTCCGTGTGTATACTGTCTATATATTTATGTATATCTATAAATATTTCTGTGTATAGGTGGCAGCTAACAAATAGATATTCATTTGAGGACAGTGTTTAAATTAAATCTGGATATCCTTTTATTTGTTTATGGGGCTATATTTAACTTGAAAATGTTTTTGATGATGATTTAGATATAAGTATTATTTTGGTCTTATAGTATATCTCTTTTGAGAATATAACAGATTATGAGATAGATGCAGTAAATATGTGACTATTTCAAAATGGTTTCCACTGTAATGAAAATCCTATAGGATGATTGTTTTAAAAATTATTTGGAAGGCTCATTTAGGGGAAATAATAATTATCATATTCCTATTTTTCCCTTGTTATTTGATAGCATCTTTACATGTATGCATGAAAAATCCTGAAATTGGAGCCCTTACCTCTGCCAGTAAAAGATCATTTGTTATGCTTCAATGTCAGCCACTTGTTGTTGCTATTTAACCTGAAGAACTCACAATCTAGTACAAAAACTCTTCTGTTTTGAAGGTTTTCTTTAAACTGTCTTTTAGAGTTATGACATCATCAGAGTCTTACCAGGTAGCCAACAGTACAAGAGAATAATGGTTAAGAGCATAGACTTCAAGTTTGTATCCTAGCTTTGCTACTTGTTAACTGTGTGACCACAGGCAAAGTATTTACCCTTTCGGAGCCTCAAGTTTTCTCATTTATAAAATGGGGATGATATTATTACCTCTCTCATGGTATTAGTATGAGGATTAAATAAGGTAAAGTACTTAGTATAGTGCCTTGTACTTAGACATGGCTTAATAAATATCTGAAATCAAAACCTCCAAAACAGCAAGAAAATGGATGAAAGTTCTAAAGCTTTATATTAGTATACATACTAGTTTTCATTCAACAGTTATTACTGGGCCAGACCAATCAGAAAAATGAGTGATTCTTTTATTTTTTTTAATCTTAAAAGTCCTCTCAAGTCAAGGCTAACTTTTTTTAAAATCTGAGAAATGCTTACCTTACAATTTTAATATGCTAGCAGTGGTTGTCAGCCTGAGATATTATTGTCTTTCTAGGGGTTGTTTGGAGGTGCTACTGGGATTTTATGGGAGGAGTCAGGATGCTAAGTACCTTTTGTTGCCTGGGACAGTCTTGCATGCTGAAGAATTATTGTGCTCCAAATTATTGCATCAACAGTATGCCATTGAGACACACTTG
This sequence comes from Cynocephalus volans, assembly GCF_027409185.1. NCBI lineage: Eukaryota > Metazoa > Chordata > Mammalia > Dermoptera > Cynocephalidae > Cynocephalus > Cynocephalus volans. The sequence goes on along the minus strand of NC_084478.1, from coordinate 41,690,128 downwards.
ATTAGACTGATATTTACTGTGGTATCTCTAAACCTCTCTGTAGAACACATTTCAGGTGTCACAAACCCAGCAGGTATGTAAATGAGTAAAGCAAGACCAGGCCTCAGTGTCTGGGACCTCCTAGGGAGGTTAGGAACTAGGCAAACTAGAACATACATGTCCTTTCTAAAAGGGGAGTGGTAACTCACTTTCAGCCAGTGGTTGTCTGTAGTTGCTAGATTATCTGATTTTTCAGAGAAAATCTAGTTATCTAAATTTTTATGTGAAGTCTCCCTATTTTAAAATGTAGCTCAACTTTTTTTGTTTTTAAACACTGCCAAGGCCAAACCAGGCAGATCTGTGGGCTGGATTTGGCCCACAGACCGTTGGTTTGCAACCTCTGATATAATTATTTTAGGAAGTGAGCTAAAATTCTGTCAGAGGTAAAATACTTGGGCCATAATGGCACCACCCTGTGTATTTGCTGAGCTTAGAAAGGGCTGTGGAAACAAAGCTCTAGGTGTTGAAATCATTTTCTATAGTGTGGGGAATTGTGGCATCAGCAGAGCTCTGGGGAAGCTTCCTCTCTGATTGGGAGGAGGAATTCTATTGGGAGAAATCCTAGCAGCTGCTTTTTCAGGAACACAACCTACTGTGTTTTGTGGTGCCAGCACTCCTGAATTAGTGAGATAGCTGCACCACTGAAGGAAGCCTCACCATTCCACTGCTAAGCATAGCATCTGGGCCTCCCCAGTCTCTGTTTTGCCTTGAAAAATTAGGAGTCCCCATAAAGCTGATAGGCAGTAAAGGCTCAACTCTGCAGAAGCTCCTGGTTCATGTGGCCCCTGAACTGTGTTGATGATTGTGGGGTTTATACCTTTAGTATTTCTTCTTTCTTGATCTAAGGTTACCGCCTACTGACCTCCACAGTCCACAGCTATGGCCATCTAGGCTTAAGCAGGGATGTTTCAGGGGTGTTTGAGGAGTTTGGTCTTGTCTGAGCCTAGCCCTACAGTTCAGATACTGCTTGAGTTCTCTGGTTTTGAAGTATCAAGTCATCATTCAGCACTTTAATATTATATGAAAAGTAGCAGCCCATTATAATGTTAAGAAACAACATCAATGTGTATTTTGTATAGAATAGATTTTATGTTTTGATCTGCATTGTAGCCAAATCTAAGTATAAGACACTATATGACAGTGTTTTCATTTTAATTGTTTTCTATGGGATTAAATACAAAAGTACAGTGTAATACGTTGCTGTAAAACTTTTTAAGTGTTTTTAAAGGAAACTGACTTATATTATTGGCTGGAGTATTTTCTGTTTGCAAACTATCTGTTGGCTTAACCTCCCAGTGAGCAAAAGGAAAATTGCCGTTTTAAAAGAGGAGTTTTTTTTAACATTATATAATCATCAAATAGTTTTTGTTCAACAGTTATTACTAGGCTAGACAGATCAGAAAAATGAGTGATTCTTTTATTTTTTAATCTTAAAAGTCCTCTTGACAAGCCTAACTTTATCCTCAAACCTGGGAAATGCTTACCTCACCAATCTTAACGTGCTAGCAGTGGTTGTCAGCCGGAGATGATATTGCCTCTCTAGGGGCTGCTTGTGCATGCTACTGGGATTTTATGGGAGGGGTCAGGATGCTTAGCATTTCAGATTTGGGATATTTTGAAAGGGGCAAACTAGAAAAATGTACCCATTGATTTAATAGCCTAAACTCGTTTTTCTTTTTTCCTAAGCATTCACAAATTGCCCTACATAGGTGATCTCTGCTCCCCCAATATTTGTAGTGGGTTGGGGGGGGTGGCAGTAGGTAGAAGGGCAAGGTTCACCTAAGAGGTTCATCTATGTATTTTTCTTTGAATATGAATTGTGTTTTACCCAAATCTATCTTATTAGGTAGATTGGTTTAGTATAATAAGATTGATTTATCATTTAACAGATATTTAAGCAGACACTTGGTTGGGTCCTGGAAATGCAGTGGTGAATAGGGAATAGAACTCAAATAGACCTACAGGCTTTTGGTTAACTGGTTTTGGTTAACTGTTTGGTTAACTGGTTTTTCTTTTCATTTTGTTTTGTTTTTACTTTTTATTTGGAAATAATTTCAAACTTACAGAAATTGCAAGAATAAAAATAGTACAAAGAACACTGTGTACCCTTTACCTAGATTGTTAATATTTTTCCCTGTTTCCTTTATAGTTTGTTCTCTCTATGTGCGTGTGCACGCATGTTTGTATATATGCACATATATACATATATGAGGGGACTTCAAAGAATTCATTGAAAAATGAAATTAAAAGATAAAAAATATAAACTTTATTTTTCAGTATAAGCTTCATTAAGTTTGAAACACTTTTGTAAATGATGAAACCAGCCATTTAGTCCATCCCTTAAGAACTGAAGGTCCTGAGAATTTAACTGTGTCAATGCAGTCTGTTTTACATTACTAACTGAAGAAAAATGAGTGCCCTTTAAAGATTTGTTAAGATTAGGAAACAAAAAGAAGTCAGAAGGAGCCAAATCAGGACTGTAAGATGAATGCCTAATGATTTCATATCGAAATTCTAAAAAAAATTGCCCTTGTTTCATGAAAGGAATGAGCTAGAGCATTGGCGTGGTGGGGAAGGACTGTCTGGTGAAGCTTTCTGGGGTGTTTATCTGCTAAAGCTTTGGCTAACTTTCTTAAAACACTCAGAACAAGCAGATGTTATCATTCTTTGGCCCTTCAGAAAGTCAACAAGCAGAATGCCTTGAGCATTCTAAAAAACTGTTGCCATGACCTTTGCTCTTGACCGGTCCACTTTTGCTTTGACTGGACCACTTCCACCTCTTGGTAGCCATGACTCTGATTGTGCTTTGTCTTTGGATCTTACTGGTAAAGCCATGATTCATCTCCTGTTCCAGTTCTTTAAAGAAATGCTTCAGGATCTTGATTCCACTTATTTAAAATTTCCACTGAAACCTCTGCTCTGTGTGCAGCTGATCTGGGTGCAACGGTTTTAGCACCCATTGAGTAGGAAGTTTGTTTATCTGTAATTTTTCAGTCAGAATAGTGTAAGCTGAGCCAGTTGAGATGTCTGTGTTGTTGGCTATTGTTTCTGCTGTTAATTGTTGGTTTTCTTCAATTAGGGCATGAACAAGATTAATTTTTTCCTGGCAAATTGATGTGGATGGTCAGCTGCTGCAGGCTTCACCTTAAACATTGTCTCATCCCTTTAACATCATCTCATCCCTTCTTAAAATGAGTTTTCTGTTTGTAAACTGCTGATTTCTTTGGGGCACTGTCCCCATAAACTTTTTGTGAAGCATCAGTGATGTCACCATTATTCTACCCAAGCTTCACCATAAATTTGGTGTTTGTTCTTGCTTCAGTTTTAGCAGAATTATGTTGCTCTGATAGAGGCTCTTTTCCACCTGGTCTCATCCTTCTTAGTGCCTCAAGCTAGATCCTGTTCAGACACATTGTAGCAAGTTAGTAGGAGATTATTTTGTTGCAAAAAAATTTGAAGTCAATGCAGTTTTTTCATAATACACATTTTCCGTGAACTTTTTGAAGACCCTTCATATGTAACTTTTTCACAGCCTTGGCTTGGAAGGAGGAAGAGAGAGAGCTAGATGCCAGCAAAAGTAATTCAATCTTTTCTTTGAATATTTTTTATTTTTAAAATATTCTCTGCAGTTCTCTGCATTGCTGCAAGTAATGGCTTGATTTGAAGTTTTGAGGCCTGAAATACAAGATTTGGTGTGGGATGAGTCTTACGTGCTTTAAACATGTATGTTACAGTTATGGTTTCAGTGTGTCCTATGAAGAGGCAGATGTTTACTTCTCATTCTTTAAAATATTCAACCATCTAGTTATTTAACAGCAGAAATATTATGAGATTGTATCGCATATACTGCATATTTTTTTCTAATTTTAAACATGGTAAATGTAGGTTAATAAGTGGATTGAGAAATTGACCCTTGATGCCACCAGTTGACTTACGATGCATTATTGCTTCACTAAGTTGCCTTATTTACGTGGGTGCTTAACTTGTGTAGTGCCAGGGAGATTGGGGTTTTGTCTATTCAAACCGTCCCTCCAAATCCTGCCATCTTAGCACCTGTGCTATGGGTACCAGAACTAGGTGAAAGCCTAGCTAGGCAAGTCTGGCTAATGATAAGCCTCCAGCATCATCTTGGAAAACAGAGGATTGTACATTTCCATTTTGGTTTACCCAGTTGTTTCATTTAGACATTGGGTTTCCTTTACTCAGACTTTAAATTCAAACCTCTTGGCTTCAAAGAACAAGGAAAATGTAAGACAAACAGGACAGTTGTGCTCTGTGGTGTTATTGTCGAGTCCTTATTTCTTTATTTTATTATTACAGCCATCGAAATGATTATTCTGCATTATGGGAGTGATGTGATGGCTCTTGGGAAAACATGAGTGATTATGCATAAGTAGGACTTCTCAATGCTAGAAAAATATGGTTGTCAAATAATATTCTGTATTTTTAATCAAGCTTCTGCTTTTTTTTAACATTAAAATGGAACTGAAATTTTTTTTCCTGTCATTTTATATTATATATTTTTTTAAAACCACTGATTGGCTATATTACATCAGAAGAGTCTCTGGCTAAGTTGAATTTTTCAATTTTCCAACCTTGAAATTAGTTATGTTTATTTTAGTTCTCTGTGTTTTAATATATTGATGGTATCTGTTTGAATAAAGTTAACATATGTAATTAGAATTAACCATACTTTAATTTTTTTTAATAGAAAATGACTGTGGTGTTGGAAGATCATTACTTTTGGAAGGCTCATTAACATCCATTTCCTGAGAGAAATTTGACCACCATTTGCTCTGGCATGGCGCAAAGCAGTCCACAGCTTGATATTCAGGTTCTCCATGATCTCCGACAACGTTTCCCTGAAATTCCAGAGGGCGTCGTGTCTCAGTGCATGTTACAGGTAAATTACCTACCAATGACAGTGTTATTAAGTTACAGTCTTCCTTATTAGAGCTGGCTTTATGTTGTAGTGACTAGAACTCAGTTAAGTTTTCTCATGTGAGTGTGGCAGAGGGAAGGAACATTTAGAGCAGCATTTCTCAACCTTGGTGATATTGGTATTTTGGACTAGATAATTCTTTGTCGTGGGGTCTGCCTTGTGCATCATAGGATGTTTAGCAGTATACCTGGTCTCTATCCACTAGATACCAATAGCATCCCTGCAATTGTGACAACTGAAAATGTCTCCAGACATTGCCAAATGTCCTATGAGAGGTAAAATCTTCCCCCATTGAGAACCACTGATTTTGAGAAAAGAGTAAAGGCATGTAGCAAAAAGAAAAACAGATTCTTCTTACATTTCACTTTTTGAATTTTTTGGGTTGTGTCATCAGTCCCTACGTTCTTAGAGTTGAATTTTGAATCTCAATTTATCATTTTAACTTCTTAGACTATACACTTTTGAGCATATTTTTAAAAGTCTGTAGATAATCCACTCCCTTCCATACTGTTTTTCTAGTTGGCAAATTCTTGCTAATATCCAATTTTAAGTGTAAGCCTCTTTTTCTTTAGTTTAGTCGCATTCCCTTTGTCTTTTAGTCTTACACTGGAATAATTCTTTCATCTCTGAGAATGTGTCTTCCCACTCAAGGGGCAACAGAGAAACAGGCCTACCACTCTCCCTGTTGTGTTTTTTATCATCCTTCACAGGATCTCAGTATGTTTTGGGTTATGGCACTTCCCTGTTTGGTTGACTTTTGGGAACTTCCTCCCTGGCCACTGGTCTTCCTCACACAGTCAGTATGCACATTCAAATGCTACCATACTGCAGGGTATAACCTAAACCTGTACAGTTAGCCTTCCACATCCACAAATTCAACCAACCATGGATTGAAAATATTTAAAATAAATAAATAAATTTTAAAAAATAACAATACAATAAAGAATAATGCAAAAAAAAACCAGTACAGTATAACAACTATTTATGTAGCATTTACATTGTATTAGGTATTTTAAGAAATATAGAGATGTTTTAAACTATAAGAGAGGATATGCATAGGTTATATGCAGATCCTACGCTATTTTATATAAGGGACTTGAGCTTCTGTGGATTTTGGTATCTGTGGGGGATCCTAGAACCAATCCCTTATGATTACTGAAGGACAACTGTATACAGGTGAGTTTAATTACAAATTGAGGCTCACAGAACAATGGTGGTAATAGAGGTGTTTCCTTTGTTTGCAAGCCCTTTACTAGGTCTAGACCTCTGGACTTAGGGTTCTTATGTTACAGCTTGCCTTTATTTTTTCTAACACACATTCCTTGTCTGAATCTCAGCTCTTTACTTTAGCCCCATTGTGCTCTCTGGTACAGCAAAGGTACCCTCCCACTGGAGTGAAACCAAGAAGGAGTGAGGCCTCCAGTTTAAATCATGTCCTAGCAGTCACCTTCCTCACCTATTCTAGGGCCCCACTAGCTCTGACCTTATTTTATTCTATTTTATTTAGCATTTTGCATTCATTTTTCTTTATTACCTGCATTTTTCATGGCCACTTAACTAAACTGAGGGAATAGAACTTTAAATTCAGCTCAATGAAGATTTGTTGATACTTACGTTGTCCTAAGTTTTTCTCCCTTTGGGATTAATAAAGTGTATTGGTATGGAGACCACCTACTGGCTCTGGAAAGTTTCTTTGTTCACATTAAAATATGAGAGACTCAGTAGTTTGCGTTTAATACACAAGCCTTAAAGCCTCTTTCTGGCTATCATCCCTCAATTTAGGATCACTTTTTAGGAGTATGATTTTTTTTGCCTCAGTCCTTTCAAGAGTGTTCATACATGTGTTCTTAAAAATTTTGACCTCTTTGTCCAACTAAAAACCATTTTGATTTCTTTAACCATTCTTGATATTAACTGTTTGATAAAATTTTTTTACCTGTTTTTTAAAAAAGACACTTAGCAGGTCAAATATGACATTTGAATCTATTTTGGTGGTATTCTTTTTACAATACTTCCATAAAGATAATACTTAACTATCTTGTACTTGTGGTTTTAAATTTTTCTTCATAGGAAAATTTACTCAATTATCACTGTAGACATGCTTTTGAGTAGGCTGACAAATCCAGCTTCATATGATTTTGAATTTGGATCTGTTTTGTGGCGATACTGATTAGGCTACCTAATTGAGTGTAGAAAACATGAAATTTCAGGATTATTAATAAAAATATCAAATAGTAAAATAACCATGACTGTTTTAGGTTTTAAATAAAACTCTCTAGTTTTTTTTCTTTCCTAATTTCTTAGGTTTATAAGAAACTTGAAGAAGATAGTTTATTTTCACTTTTCATATTTTTTTTTCCTTCAGATATCTGTCAGTGACACATCCTAGTTGGCAATCAATCTGAATCCTTTGGCCCTGAATTTGCTTTTAATATCTAGCTTCTCTCCCTTGCTCAGCATGATTTTCAGGCAGGATAAGAAAAAGTCAAATCTCTGAGTTTTAGTTATAACTTTAATATGTCTTTCTATGACTCAGAAAGTATTTTTTAAAGTATTTGAATTTTATTATCAAGTGTTTTATATAGGGAACACAAATTTTCTATGGGGTTTTGATAAAGCTAATTCTTAAATTTCTGATAAATTATTTTACAAAGGTTGGTTTGACTATTTTTTTACTTTCTAAAGCTCCAGTTTAGTAGTGTCCTTTTGGCCAAAAATTCTCTCCCTTGAAATTACTGTGTGGAAATAGCAATGGGACTCAAGAGACCAAGAATCTAGAACTAGCTCTTCAGTTAACTAGTTAAGTGTCATCAAGCCATGTAACTTTCCAGGCATCTCTTTCGTCATCTGTCAATGTGAGTTGAGTTGGAGTAGGTGAACTCTTAAGAGTTCTCCCAACTCTAAAATTACAGCAGTGTATATCCTGTTTTAGGTTTAAGCTTATTTGGTTCTCAGCAGAAGTGAAGTGTTTCCTTTTATTTTTATATAAAATGTACCTTTCCCTAAAATAAATATATAGTAATATGTATGTATGTACATATCTATATGTATATTTGTGAACTACGAGAAAGTCACAATAATAGAGAAACTTATGGATTATTTCAGAGGCCGTGAATAATATGTTTTACACTAATAGTTCAGAATTCTGTATTTTAATGGAAAACTGCTTTATAATATCTTAAAATTTTAAAAAAGAGGGAACCTTTTATTAGTTTGACTACTGTCCATTGGAACTTCTAAAATGTCAGTTTGCTATTACTCTCTTTGTGAGTGTGTGTATAACACAAAAAATTCAACTCCTTCAATGATTTTGAAAGTATACTGAGCCACCTCTCAGCAGGTAAAAACTTTTGAGGCTGTAGGAGTGTGAATGAATTTCATTAAGGCAGTTGAGACCAGGTTTTTTGTTAAATTACCATGAGTCTGACAAAGTTCAAAATATAGGTTTGGTTTTTTTACTGATTTCTTTGTTTTTCTTAAATCTTTCATAATGATACAGATAGTTGAAGTTATATAGGGATAGATTTGGGTGAAAGAAAAGTGAAGGCTGCCTTAGAATTTTTATTGTTTTAACTGTTTAGGATTTTATTGTAATTTTTTTTTCCTCTTGTGGTTTCAGTGCCTTTTGAAAATGAAAGCATGGTTATTTTCATGTTTATCAGTTTAAATATTAATGATGGATATTACTTATATATTGCAGCAATTGTGGTGAAATCCAAGATTAGCCCAACATTTTAATTTGTTGAGATGCCACAAGTATAAAATGAGTCCTGGATTTGGAGTCAGAAAACTTGGGGTTGAGTCACAATGTTCATTAGTAGGTACTTTACATTTCTGTAGCTGTAGCAGTAGTGGTAGTACTAGTAATATGATCTAATTGTTTATAAAATAGTGTGAATTGTTTGGGGTGTCCTTTTCAGAATAGATGATGTGAAGCTTTTTGTGGTTAAAATACCACTCTACTTACTCTATGACAGTAGTATTTGCATAACTCTCTGGCAAAGCCTGACTTCCACTATTAGGATTTATTAATTTTGCCAATGTTACTTTTACCATTTTTTTCCCCTAGAATAACAACAATCTTGAAGCCTGTTGCCGAGCCCTTTCCCAGGAGAGTAGCAAATACTTGTATATGGAATACCATAGTCCAGATGACAATAGAATGAATAGACATCGACTTTTGCATATTAACCTGGGTATCCATTCTCCTAGTAGCTACCACCCTGGAGATGGAGCTCAACTTAATGGTGGTCGAACTCTGGTACATAGCTCAAGTGATGGACATATTGATCCACAGCATACAGCAGGTAAACAGCTGATATGTTTAGTTCAGGAACCACACTCAGCTCCAGCTGTTGTGGCTGCTACCCCCAACTACAATCCATTTTTTATGAATGAACAGAACAGAAGTGCAGCTACTCCTCCTTCACAGCCACCTCAACAGCCATCTTCCATGCAAACAGGAATGAATCCATCTGCTATGCAAGGGCCTTCTCCACCACCACTGCCACCTCCTTCATATATGCACATACCTCGGTATAGTACAAATCCAATTACTGTTACAGTATCCCAGAACCTCCCTTCTGGACAGACTGTACCAAGAGCTTTACAAATTCTTCCACAAATTCCAAGCAATCTCTATGGGTCTCCTGGTTCTATTTATATTAGACAGACATCTCAGAGTTCATCAGGAAGACAAACGCCTCAGAGTACGCCATGGCAGTCCTCACCACAGGGCCCAGTGCCTCATTATAGCCAACGTCCTTTACCTGTTTATCCACATCAACAGAACTATCAGCCTTCTCAGTATTCTCCCAAGCAACAACAGATCCCTCAATCTGCTTACCATTCACCACCTCCTTCTCAATGTCCTTCACCCTTCAGCTCTCCACAGCATCAAGTGCAACCTTCCCAGTTGGGCCACCCGAGTTCCCACGTCTTTATGCCACCTAGTCCTTCAACTACTCCACCCCATCCATACCAACAAGGACCTCCTAGCTATCAGAAACAGGGAAGCCATTCGGTAGCCTATCTCCCATACACAGCATCTAGCTTACCCAAAGGTTCCATGAAGAAGATAGAAATTACAGTTGAACCTTCTCAAAGACCCGGGACAGCAATTACTAGGAGTCCTTCACCCATCAGTAATCAGCCATCTCCACGGAATCAGCACTCACTATATACAGCCACCACACCACCTTCAAGTTCTCCTTCAAGAGGGATATCTGGTCAACCAAAACCTCCATTTAGTGTTAATCCTGTGTATATTACATATACACAGCCAACTGGACCTTCATGTGCTCCATCACCATCTCCTCGGGTGATACCAAACCCAACTACAGTTTTTAAAATTACCGTAGGCCGAGCAGCGACTGAAAATATTTTAAATTTAGTGGACCAAGAAGAGCACTCTGCAGCACCAGAACCTATTCAACCCATTTCAGTGATACCAGGCTCTGGGGGAGAAAAGGGAAGCCATAAATATCAGAGGAGTTCTAGTTCTGGATCAGATGACTATGCCTATACACAAGGTAAATTTTAGCTCTTCTATGTAATTCAGTCTTTGTGGTGAGGTGGCAACCTCCTATTCAAAATAAAATATATTAGCTGTTTAATTTTAATTAAATGTTTAGTATTTATTAAATGTTGGGCAGTAGGATTGCTATTAAGAATAAAGTTAATGCTTTAGAGTCATCTGCAGACTTTGTTTGAAAATATGAAAATCTAGGTGTGATAATATTGACCTAATAAGACTGTTTTTAGGAAGAATATTCATTGGGAGAAAAATACAAGTAAAATGGATATTGTCACAAATACAAACTACAGAGTGGAAAAAAGAGATTCATAGAGGGTGACTAAAGTTCATCAAATGAAAGAATTTGAATCTTTCTAATCTAATGATTAAATATAATGATGTTTATAAGTAATATTTAATGTAATATGATTAAATATAATATTTATAAGTAATATATGAGAAGTGGAATTGGTAATGAAGTACATTGTTGGACTAGCTAATAGTAAACCTAATTAAATATGAAAGAGAACAGAGTTTTTAAAACGTCTGTTCAGATTGTTTCAAGATACCTGAGAATTTAGTATTCATTGAATATATAAGAAGGGAAGTAATTATAATTGTAATTCAGTATGCCTGGTGTTGAGCCTGTTTAAAACACACGTAAGTATAGTTAAAGAGAATCTTAGGGAAGCTAAGGATGACAGAATAAATTAGAGAGATGAGAATAAATGCCAGACCCCAAGTTTGATGAGTCTGTTATACATTAGCAATGCATATAGAAATTTTCCAGTCACTTGTTCAATGTTATTCTCTGCAATGACTTTATCTGTAATGCTATATAGCCTTGCTGTTGCATCAGCGAGCAAGGATGGAGAGGTTAGCAAAGCAATTGAAACTTGAGAAAGAGGAGCTAGAGCGGTTGAAGGCTGAAGTGAACGGTATGGAGCATGACCTGATGCAGAGACGGCTCAGAAGAGTCAGCTGCACCACCGCGATCCCAACGGTAAGTGATCTGTTGGTATGAGTTGGTAGGAAAGTGGGGACATTGGCTGTCCAGGCCATTTGTTTTTCTTTTAGGTTCTGTTCCTGGCAGAGTTTTGTTTTTTGTTTTTTTAAAACAATGGATGAAGGACTTTTGCCTTCAATAGTTCTCGTCAAAATCATTTGATGCTTTATTTTTTCACATATACCAATTCCATGCTCATCAGTATTTTCAAATACTGACAATTATAATCAAGGTATAGCGTCTTATTTATTATAAATTGCCTTCTGTCAAAATAGAAATGAGAAGTGCATGCTGACCAAAAATTTTATAATTATCCCTGTATTAATTTATTCTTCTAAGCATATGATATATATTTTTTCAAACATTTAAAATTATTTTTCTAAGTACATTAATTTAAATGAGTTAGAATGAGATCAATATGAATTTTGGGAAAGTGTTGACTATAAAATATTTTAAGGTAGAGCAGTTTTGTTAAGTGTTCAGTAATCGTAGAAACTGAGATAACAGTATTGACCAATAGTGGTCCTAAAGGGAACTGCTCTAATAAAAATAATATATGTTTTGGTTAATATATGTTTAAAATGTTGAGTTCTAACAATCTGAAACAACTGAAAAATTTAAAACATGTCTCTTAAAAATCTTGTGACTTCATAAGCTTTCTATGATCTGACCTATCATTTCACATTTCAATATTCATTTATTCAACAAGCATTTTTTTGCACACAATTTATGAATGTGGTACTGTGCTAGGTGCTCAGTGCATACCTGCCAGTGGGAAAAATAGATAAATCAACAGATCATTATAATACGGTATGGTAAGTGCTGTATATGCTCACAGGTATTGAGAGAACTCGTACATCAACTAGTTTCTGTATATTATACTCAATGCACTTCTCAGATTTCTCACATTATCCTCCTGCTGGAATGCCCTTCTAAAGCTCTGTGTGTGTAAATCCTGTCTGCTCTTTCAAGGCTCAACTTAATCTCTACCTTTTCCATGGAGCCTTTCCTCATTTTCCTACCCTATCTAAACTCAGGGTAATCTCACTCTCAGAGTTTACAGGTTTAGAGAAGTAGGCATATATGTCAGACCTCTTACTGTCAGTGTGTCTGCAGCTACTCCCTCATAGAGAAGTTTTTACCTGAGGTTTCTGGCTTCAAAGAGGATCTGTGAATTCCCTGAAAATAAATGCAGAGGTTCATATGTGTGTTTATATGGGAAGCTGGTCTGTAGCTTTCCTCTGATTTTCATAAGATTATTAGATTGAAGAAAAATAAAGGTGAGGAACCACTGCCCCCAATAATAGATAGTACTGTTACAGGCAGAGAGGATAGGGGAAAGCATTTTAGAAGGGAAAAGAACGTGAGGTAACAAAGGCTTGAAGTCAAGACAGGCTGACTTTCAGGAGGCAGTAAATACAGTTCTCTGGCTTAAGCCTGAGATTGCTGATGAGTTAACAGAGGTTAATATGCATAGGTAGAGTGGGGCTTAGACATAGATTGAGGTGTTTGAACTTTATTCTGCTGGTAACAGAATCAGTGGAAGTTTTTGAAAAAGATTCTTGAGAAACAGACATATTCAATAATTTAATGAAATTGTTTCTAATATTAATTATATTTCTCAGTTTAGTCAATATTAGAAGTGAGAAGAGAGAGTTTTAATTATTTAGAATACTTGGAAAATTACAAAGCTATCTTTAACTGAAAAGTGATATTAATGTAAATCAAATTTCTGCCTAATTTTCTCCATTTGAAATCTTAATTGAATCCTCTGATTGCGGAAGATATTGAGGGATGTAACCTGTATGGAAATCTACCAATGGTGATTGAGCAATTTGGAGTCTTTTAGGTGCCTGCAGAGCATAAACCAATTTTCTTAGCATAGAAGTCATTTTCTTTAAAATAACCATATTAGCCTTGTTTAAAAACTACTTGCTGTGTGATAATCCCTGCTAAATAAAACCCTACTGATTTTTTTTTTTATTGGAAGTAGAGAACTGTCTAATATAGCATGGATTAGTGCTTCAACACCCCCCCCCCCCCCCCCCGCCAGATTTTAGCTCAGAGCTTTTATTGATGAGTCTTCTTTAGAAAGGAAAAAAAGAGAAGCTGGTGAAACTGCTCCCCTTGGCTGTAATTTATTTTTTACTTTCTGTTATATAGAATTTCAGAGGTACATAAAATAGGCAGAATAGTATAATGAACCCTTGTGTAGCTATCCCCCAGCTTCAGAAATTGGTAGTCCATGTGGGTGATAATATTCGAAAGATAAGAAATTTGAGTGTGATTTCCGTGTGTTTCTGCCACCAGGCCTAGAGGTAAATGGAGGACAGTTGGGGGTGCATGGCTGAGGGACAGCTGTACATGGTGGTTAAGACAGTGAGTGGGCTTTCAAGTCAGGTGTGAGTTTAAATCCTCCTTCTGCTACTTGGGTCACTCCTATATCCTTGGATAAGTAACCTTCTCTGTGCTTGTTTTCTTATCTATAAAATGTGTTGGGTAAAGTACCCATCTTATGAGAGTTTTGTTAGGATTATATAAGATAATATATGTTAAGCAGTTTACACAATGCCCAACAAATAGTAAGTGTTCTTATAAAATAAATGCTGGCTGCAGAATACTGGAAAATTTTGCTTGAGATATGTACACAAATCTGAAACATTTCGCAAAACTTTGATTTTCTTTTAACTTTAGGAACATGCATAACATAAGGGTATACTTATGTAGGAAATTAATCAAGAAATAAATCATTTAGTCAGAATTCCCTTTTTCTTCATTGAGGCTCATCTGAGGAACCATGACGTAGTGGAAGGAGCAACCACATGGGTTTGGGAGTCAGAATAGCTCTGGCATCATTTGCTATATCTAATTTAGCTGCATTTGGTTTTCCTTATCTATAAAATGGAATTATAACAAGTATATTGTAATATTGTTGTCAAGATGAAATATATAATGGACCTGGCATGGAGTAGGTGCTCAGTGAATGCCTATCCTTAACATTGTCCCACTCGCGTGTAGAAATACCCAATAGAGAATTGACTTTTTTGCTACTAAGCACATATTGCTACTTTCAAGTTTTCCAACAGATTAATTTTTTATCAAGCAGTGTATTAAAAAATTGGTTAGAAAGGTGCTTGTCAAATGAGACTGGAATGCACATTTGTGACCAGCTATAGGTGTGGCTGCACAAACTTAGGGTAGCAGTGAAATAATCTTTTTTTAAGAGCAGATGTGTGAAATGCGTGATGGTGTCGTTTCCTTCAATCTGCTATTTACAAAGCATTATATTAAATGCCACAGAAGATGTCATCTCTTAAGGAGATCTGTAATGTGAAAAGATGTATGCATATCTGTCTATGAATCTATATGTATTTGTGTATGTGAGAGAGAGAAAAGATATGTAAGACAGTAAATCATAAGTGTTGACCAGCTAAAATGGTATTAACAATATTATCTACTTTCAGAGTTCTGAGACAGAAATGTTAGCTTTTTGCAAATAGGGTTCAAAGATGAGGCAGTTTCATGGAGGAGGGGGAAATTTAAGTTTTACCTTGAAGGATAAATAAGATTTTAATAAGCAGAAAGCTTCAAGTTGCCCTCTCCCTCAAGTTATTTCCCCCCATTTATCCTGTTCTAACTGGGTTTTGGACTGCCCCACAGCTTTGAGTTCCAGATGCATAATTGGGGCCAAGCCACCAAAGAACATCAGTGGTCTTTGATGTTGGACTCTGAGACAACTTTTTAAAGTGCCAAAACAGTTGACTTAAGGTATTTCTGCTGCTTTTTTAAAAAAGTTTAACATTTTTCATTTTGAAAAGTTAAAAACATCCTGTTATCTTACAGACAACTTCTAAATTGTACATAGCCAATCTTGAAACCCCTCCTCCATGAAAACACAGTGTACTTTTGACAAATGGCATAACTTTTCAGAAACAGCTTTTTTCCCTGAATTTAATCAGAAGCTATGAAAAAGGACATAGAAGTCTTACAGATAAACCCTTATTTTAGTGAGTTCTAGTGGTTGTACTGTCTTTGGAAATGAGCCTATTGACAAGAGTGGTTTTTTTGTTTTGTTATAAGCAAATGTGCAGTAGCCTCTTGACTATAAAGTGTATTATAATATTTCCATACTTAGTTACAAAGCTTCATTGTTCAGGGCCACCGTGGCTGAAACATCTCCACCCCACCCCCACCCGCACTGCCCCAATATAGGAAGGATCAGCCCCTTTCAGGTACTTGACTTTCCCGATATGATCCTACAAGGAAAAGAATGGGTTCTTTCACATGTTCCTAGGAAGATAGCATCACTCTTTGGTGCCCTTAACTAAGTGCTTTGTCTTTAATGTAAATATTCAAGTATGTGTTTTGAACTATTTTAGTATTGCCTGGTAGGCAAACTGTAAACTTACACACTAATGTCACACAATTTGCCCATAGTAATGAGGAAAGAGAGGCAATCTCTAATAAATATTTCTAAGTGCCTTTTTTTTTTCCTCTAGTGTTCTAAGGGATTGTAGCTCTTATTATATTCTGCCTTTTTTAACACTTATTTTAAGCTTTTGATGCCTGCTGATTTAGTAGGTTCCCAGTTATTCTGATAATACCTCCTAACAGCATAAGATCTTGCATTTTTGTGAATTAAGATATTCTTTCTGCTCATTTTTTATCACTGTTATATTAACATATTTAGCTTTTAGCAAAATACATGTTTTTGACAGAATAGGATTTGTTCTATTTTCCTATAGTAGCAGATATTTAATTTCTTTCTTTATATAATTGAAATCACCCTAGTAATTGAGTTAGTATCTGGGCTGTGCTAAAAGCTTCAGTACCCATGCCACTAGATTCTAAACCCTGACTTTATGTTTTACTGTACATATATACGTAAATAGTAAAGAAATTAAGAATGTCATGGAAAGTAAATGAGTCCATAAAGCTTTATTTATCTGAAGATTAGGACTCTTCATATTTCAGTGCTTCATATGTGCCCCAAAAAGCCTGAGGAGTGGTTGGCAGAGGAAAGCAAAGTTGGAGAAAAAAAAGTTTATTTGTTCCTGAAATTTTCATGTACTAGATTAATTGCTTCCTTTGATCTAAGAAAGACAAAAAGATTTCTGTATGAATTTATATAGAAGACTTTTATATAAATCCTGGCTTTACCAACTACTAGCTTTATAACTTTGGGAAAACTATATATCTTCTCTGTGTCTGAGTTTTTTTCATCCATGAATTGGGCATTATATTAATACCTACCCTAAAGGATTGTTTAGATGAAGGAATGAGAGAATTCTGATAAACACAGTGCCTGACATTTAGTAAGCACTGATTAAAATTAGTACTGTTATAATTTTTACTAGGCTGGACAAGACTAAAATCATGGACATTGCTTGTTTAAAAAGGTTGATTCTTACAGTTTCCCTTATAATGAAAACATAGAAATAAAATATTCTCAGTGCTCTGTGATTAACATAGTAGTATCTGGTATGATAGAACACAGTCCAGTATTGTAGCCCACCACTTTGTATGTAGATTTTGTGTATACATGGCCATTTTGATGTCCCCATTTTACCTTACTATTCCTTTAAAAATGTACACATAGGACTTCTTAAACATGCCCTCTTATGGACTAAGGCAGTATTCTTGGTAATACCCAATCGGAACGATTAACATGAAACGGAGTTCTTAAATGTTGGGCTTGATAATGACTTTCCCACAATTGCTATTTTGGGTCCTTTCTTACTAGCCTGAGGAAATGACAAGATTGAGAAGCATGAACAGACAACTCCAGATAAATGTTGACTGTACACTGAAAGAAGTTGACCTCCTTCAATCTAGAGGTATAGACTTGATTATTTGGTAAACCATAAGTAATAGTATGGTATTTTAAGCTGCTTAAATAGCAATAATTTTGGTTTTGTAGATTTAAGAGACAGTTTTTATCCATTATAAGATTATAATCCTCGTAGAGATCCCGTACCCCGTGAAAATGGATCAGATTTGGGGGATCAAAAAATAGTTTTACTTTGGCAGTTTCATCATTAAGTTCTTATCCTTTAGACTGTTCTGTGTTGTTATTTTGCATTTATCCTCTTTTAGTCATTTACTGTGAATATTTTATAAATTGATGTGTTTTTATAATTCTAAAACTTTGTAGAATTTATATTATGTGATAGTCATCTAAAATATCTGTAAAAAATAGGGAACCTGAATTAGAATATCAGATTTCTCAGTTTTAAAATAAACTCTATATGCCATTTTTTATATGTTATTTTATGGGAAAACATTCAACTATAATCATAGTTTTAGTTTTTTGGATTTCTTACAGAAATATACTACAGTAGAAGCTCTCTTAACTGACTTCCACTTACCCAGCTCACCAGATTAAAGTTGGTTTTCATTTCCTCTGGAAAATATACGGACTGATGTCTACAGCTGCTGCACACTCTTGACTAGTAGGCTCCGTTCTGGCATGCCCATATACTATTGCTCCCACTGGTTAAATTGTCTGCTTACCAAGAGTCGATTGTGTCCCCAAACCTGTTTATGCCAGTTACCATATTTCTGCAGAACGAATGCAGGAGAAAGCTGCTCTTTCTATAAAACCAAAGGCAAATGTTTTTTTTTGACTCAAAGGCAAATCACTAAAAAGATAGGAACTGTGAAGTAGATATGGGTGAAAACAACCAAAAAAGGTTGAGAGGAAAAATCATAAATATCTAAAAGGATTCTCTATTCAAATTGCTTTATAAGTGTTTTAGTATCTTTTTTGCTCCATTCTGAAGTAACCAAAACAAAAAATTAAAGATCAGGGTTCAGCAAACTAGGGCCTGCTGCCTGTTTTCATAAACAAAAGTTTTAGTGGAATGATAGCCACACCCATGTGTTTACCAATTGCTTCTGACTGCTTGTGAGCTTCAACAGCACAGTTGAGTGCTTGCAACAGAGATTGTATTACAGGTCCACAGAGTCTAAAATATTTATTATCTGGCCCTTGACAGAAAAAGTTTGCCCACCCCTACCTGCTTTAGGTCATCACGGGTATGGTTTATGTAAGAAAGACAACCTGGAACTTCAGTCAACAGGCACATAAAGAAAAAGGTCTCTGTCTAACGTTAAAATATTGCTATATTCATGTTTGTTACATTAAAGTTGACATGTATAATTTTTCTTAACAATTCTATGTTTTAATCAGTCTTTTCTCCACCCCCCACACTTAACTGTTATTAATTATGGCAGCTAAGAGAGCTTCTACAGTATCTATAATAAAATATTCCTTTGTCATTTTTAGGCAAGATTAAACAGTAAAGGCAGGTGAACCCAAAAGATACAGAACTGTCTGAAGAGTAGGCAGAAGCAAATTTGAATGTGAAAGTTGAACAGTATAGTCAGGAACCCTTCAAGTTATTTTCAGAAGCCTAGTCACTCTATAGCCTACTAGTGTTAAGCAGTGAAAGAATTGCTATGCATAATGTGGGGTTATACAGACTATTGCTACTATATTATAGAAGATTGCATCGATTTTTTTACTCGTGTGATTTTTGAAGCAAAACAAGGAACACTAACTCAAACATTTGGTTAGGATATTTATAGTAAACCATATGGAATCTAGAAATTAGAACATCAGTTGTAACTTAATTAAAGGAATACGTATGTAGCATCTTAAAGCATAAAAAGATCCAATTAATATGTCAAATAGCATTGTGGCTTTTATGAGCTACCACAGGAATTGTTTTCAGAAAATTGTCTTAAAATAGCAGATCCAACTGGATAAAACATTTGTAATAGGACCTGCAAGGGAAACCACTATTGGGGTTTTATAAACGAAGAGCTGTGTTTGGGGTCTGCATTGGGCAGTGACCTTACAGTGAGCTTTTTGGTACTTAAACATTTCTAAATCTCTTTTCATAAGGTGTCCAAATATATCCACTTTATACTAAATTCTATTCTTCCACACTCTAGAAAACTTTCAATAATAAGTGTCCTATCTAAACTTTTGAGCTAGAGAAGTAATCTAAACATTTTTTGGCAGTGGGGAGGAAGGGAGCATTTAGACTAGATGCAAGTCAGTGCATGATTTGATAAAATGCAGCTTTATTGTTGGTTTTAGTAAGGAAAACTTTTGTTGGGGAAAAAATTAGGTCTAGAAATTCAGTAGACTTAAACTATCAGTACCATACAGAATCTTCTGCAAATAAGCACAGGTACAGTTATAAAGCATAACTGGAATTGGTTAGAACAAACACAGTACAGTGATAGGTTCACAGAGGTGAAGGTAGGACCCAAAACTAGCAGTGGATCAAAACTGACCTTGGAGGAGTCACAGCAAGAGATGTGGCTGAAATACAGAGACTAGATTAAGGAGTCAGCATTTTAAGAGAGGTGACTGACGATTGTGCATGACAAAATTCTCAGGGATTGCTCTATTCTGAAATTGGCACCATATCACCTTTTATCATTGATAAATCTGTAGGCAATATTTAATTTAACATTTCGGATTCTGCTTTTCTTGAGAATAGGAATCCATGAGCTGCTGATGTTATTTCACATTTATCCAGGTTACTTAGATAATAGAACTTGATTAGTCTTTATAAATTTATATATTTATCTCTAACAGTTGAATTTATAATAATAAAATTTCAAGGTAAATTATGAAAGACATGAAAGCAGGCTTTCACTATTTAAGTCTTCTTTCTCATGGTTTGTTTGTTAAAATCAAAACAAGCAGAAATAGAAAATAGTTCAGCCATCCTTTTGTTTCTCCTTCATTTACCTCCCCAAATGCCCGACATGCCTAAGGAGACTAGCCTTACAGTTAGAGAAATATTCCTTCAGGTAATACATTGTATATAAACACTGGTGTGGTGGTGTTCTTGAGTCTTTTCTCACGGTGATAAAGAAAACAATTTTAGTGGGAGGAGGGTAGGATAATACTTATATAAAGAATTTTGAAACCTTGGAAAAGTTTCCCTTCTTCATGTTTTACTTACATATTTTATTTTTAAAAGTCAGATAACAGGAGAAAGAGTTCTAAATGTCTGGTGATTTTACTTTCTTTATAGGAAACTTTGATCCAAAAGCCATGAATAATTTTTATGACAACATAGAACCTGGCCCAGTTGTACCACCCAAGCCATCTAAAAAAGGTAAGTAGAGAAATGTCACAAACATCGTAGAAATAAATATCAAAATTCTTTGGGAGTTCACATATATATCTGAAGACATTTCCATTAAAGATACTCATTAACTTGGTCAGCATAAACAAAGTTACCATATTGATGTTTACTGTGGCAATAATGAAATGTCCCCAAACTTTAATTTTTAAAAAACACTTAAAATTAATAACTTCTAGAATTATTGTTAGAGGTAATTAAATGAGACATATAATTTATTTTTTTTAAATTCAAAACAGTATATTATATAGTTAACATTATAAATTTACTCAGTACTGTAAAATTTATGATACTAATAGATAATTCTCATAAAATAATTAGGATTTTAAAGGTCTAATGTTAGAATAGAAAGTCACATCTGCAGTAGATCTAAGGATATTTTCAGGCAACAAAAGAATTTTTGTGTACTCAAAAGGTGACTATAACAATTAGACAGGGATTAGGTGTTTTCTTATCAAGGACAAAATTAATTCTACACAGTCAAAGTTTGGAAGAATCACTTTTGGATAATTGTTAAATAGAAATGATTTCATTTAAAGGTATCAAATCTGTTCTTATTTTTATGTACCAAATGCTTAGTTGGCATTTCTGTATCTTAAAAATTAATTTCAATTAAATTTAAACATTGAATCATTGAATGTAGATTAATTTTTTCTGTCCCTTTCTTATTAATAGTCCATGTTGTTTTAGAATTGTAGTTCTCAAGACTGAAGTATGCATTTCATATTTTAGTCCTTTGTGCTTTAAGCAACTCAAGATAGATTGATCATGAAGTCATACAGATAGTAAAGAATGCTTTATTTAAAAAATTATTTGCAGTTTAACATTTTAAAATCTCATGAAACTTATTTTTAATTAGGGTATGTATAAATTATATCTAAATAATGATATCTGACCTAATTACTTAAATTTGGGTTGAGTAGTTTTTCATGTATATTAAGCTCAATAGAGTGTTCTTATATAGGTTGCAGTGCAGTATCTGTTCATCTTTTTATTGTTTAATAGGACCATGGATGTTTCATCTGATCAGCACTTAAAATAGCTTACTGATTTCTAAAAATGGTTCAAAGAAGAATCTTAGTGGATGACTGCCAAGTACCAGATTTGGCACTGTGGCAACATTATATGCTGAAAGTTGCTGGGTTGTATATATATCATTGATCACTTTAGCTTTGGGGGCTCATAAAATATGAGTCTTTAACCTTGATTTTGGCTGATTGTCTACTAAGGAAGTATCACCTACTGGTAATTCAACAGGTGACCTTCAGTTAATTGATTCAAGGGCTGTCATGGAGGAATTGCCCTACTTAAGGAAGTGCATTGAAAAGTTGTTACCCTGAACAGAGGACCGAGTTGATGAGAAATGGTGGACAATATGTCCACCATGAGCCACATTATTAGCTTAAACTCTCAGGTGTGGTCTGAGGGGCCCATCATAAATAACAAAGACACTGCTATTACTTGGGAAATGTCAAGGTTTTAGAAGTTATCTCCCAGGAGCCAAGGACAAAGCCAGACCTCTCTTTGGGCAAGGCCAAATTCTTTACTGTGCGATAGTTAAAGCAGCGCTTAGAAAGAAACTTATAGCTTTAAATGCCCATATAAGATAGGAAGATCTGAAATCAATGACCTAAAATTCTACCTTAAGAAGTGAGAAAAGAACAAAGTAAAAACAAAGTAGAAGAAAGGAAAGATAAATCAGTGAGATAGAAGACAGAAATAACAGAAAGTTAACAAAACCAAAAGTTGGATCTTTGAAAAGATTTAAAAAAATCAAATTCCAAGATAGACTGATCTAGAAGAAAAGGAATAAAAATTACCACAGTTAGTAATGAAAGATGGGTTATTCGTTAAAACAATGATAATGATAATAAGAGAATGTGATGAACTTTATGTCAATAAACTTGACACCTTAGATAAAATGGACAAATTTTTTGAAAAATATAACCTACCAAAACTAAAAATAAGATGAAATAGGAAATGTTAATAGCTATATATATTTATTTAAGAAATTGAATCCATTATCAAGAATTTTCCCACAAAGAAAACTTCAGACCCAGATTGTTTGACTGGTGGGTGAATTCTGTCAAACATTTAAGAAAGAAAGAATGCCAATCTTAACTTACACAAACTTTGAGAAAATAGAGGAGGAAATGCTTCCCATCTTTTTTTTTTTTTTTTTTGTAACAGTTTTTTTTTCCCCTAAAGACTTTATTTTTTTTTTACAGTAGTTTTAGGTTCATAGCAAAATTGAGAAGATAGAGATTTCTCATATACCCCTTACCCACCCCCACACACATGCCTAGTCTCCCCCATTATCAGTATTCCACATCAATATCCCTCATGAACATAAAAGCAAAAAAAATCCTTAATAAAATATTCACAATATATAAGAAAGATAATACATCATGACCAAATTGAGGTTAGCTTAGGCATGCAATGTTGTTATAACACTAAAAAATCAACCAGTGTAATTTACCATATTAACAACGTAAAGGAGAAAAAGCATATGATCATTTCACTAGATGCAGGAAAAGCATGTGACAAAATTCAGCAGAAATTCTTGCAAAAATTCTTAGCAAATTAAAAACAGAAAGAAACTCCTTTAGTCTCATAAAGGGCATCTTTGAAAAACTCTCAGCTACCATCATTACTTAAATAGTGAAATACTGAGTGCACTAAGATTGGGAACAAGGGAAGGTTGTTTATTCTCATCACTTCTATTCAAAGTTGTACCCGGAGTTTCTAGCCCATGCAATAAGTTGAGGGAAAAAATGCATAAAGATTAGAAAGGAAGAAATAAAGCTGTACATACTACAGATTAAATTATTTGCAAAAAAAAAAAAAAAAAATCCTGAGGATACTGAAAACAACTGTTAGAACTAAGAAGTGAATTTGACAAGGTCCCAGGATGCAAGGTAACTAGTAAACAGTTGGAAAATGAAATTAAAAAGTTAATTCCAATTACAGTATGATCAGAAACCACATAACACTTAGGAATAAGTTTAACCAGAGATGTGTACATTGAAAACTACAAAACATTGCCAAGAGAAATTAAAGAAGACCCAAATAAATGGAGCGATATACTTTGTTCATGATTGAATCAGTATTGTTGAGGTAAATATTCTTCCAAGATTGATATGTACGAGGGTACTTAAAAAGTTCATGGAAAGGTTTGTATTGTCCTTTAATTCGATTTTCCACAAACTTTTTGAAGTATCCACGCAGATACAGTGCCAATTATAACCCCACTATGCTTTTTTTTTCTTTTTTAATTAACAAAGTGATTCTGAAATTGATTTGGAAATGCGGAAGATCTATAATATCTAAAATAAGAGAATATTATTTTCTGTTAAAGCTTATAATTAATATTAAAATAGATAAGTCTTGAAAGAGAGCAAAATTGGAAGTCTGAGGCTAACCAACTTTAGGACTTACTATAAAGCTCCATTTATCACAGTGTGGTACTGACATAGGAATAAAGAAATAGAACACTGGGACAGAATACAGAGCCTAGATATAGACCCTCACTCACACTGTCAGCTGACTTTTTGACAAAAGCACCAAAGCAACCAGTGCAGTCTTTTCAACAAGTGGGGCCAGAAGAATTGGATAGTCAGGTTAAAAAAACAGAAATTTTGATTTTTACCACACATCATACACAAAAATCTGAGATAGGTCATACATCTAAGTGTACTAGCTAAACTATAAGGTTTCCGGATCAAAACAGAATATCTTTGCAACTTAGGTGTAGATAAAGGTTTTTAGGCAGGACATGGGAAGCAATACAAAGAAAAACAATTGATAGATTAGCCTTCATTGAAACTCAACACTTCTGCTTATCAAGAGACACTATTAAGAAAATGAAAAGGCAGGCCACAGACTGGGAGAAAATATTTGCAAAATATGTATCTGATAAAGGACTGGTATCCAGAATATATAAAGAACTTCTGTAACACAATAATAAAAAGACAAAGAACCCAATAAAAAGGGACAAAACATTTGAGCTAAACAAAGGAATATATATGAAAGACTATTACAAAAGAAATGAAAAGAAAAGTACTTCAGGTACTGTGATGGATGTGTTGCCAGGAGTCCATGTAGTCAGAGTTGTAGTTTTGTAGTAGTGGTGATGTTAGTGTTGTTAATATGTCATTCTGCCTTCTCTCTTTGGGACCAACACAATGTATTCAAGGTGAGAGGTTCCTGTTTGGTATCCTCCTCAACTAGGAATTGTGCAAGGCTTACATTTAATATTTCATGATGTGATCTCATTAATAGCAAGCTTCATCTGTCTCTCTACAAGTACATTTATAACAAAAAGGCTCTTTTCTATGGCTCATTTAATTCAAACAAAATTTGCTAAAGCTGATATTGGATTGTCCTTTAGAGTTAGTTGTAATGAGATTCTAGTCACAATCAATTTCTTAAATATGTATTGAATGCTCAATGTGTAGATTGATTACATAGATAAATGCTTGCTGTTACAAAGGGAACATGTGACTCCTACCCCAAGCAGTTTATACTCTGCATGTACCCAGTTTTAATAAAAAGTAGACTTCTAGAAAGTCATCTAAATCAACATCTTTACTATAAATGAATTTGTATTTTAGAAATTTAGTTGAGCTTTAATTATATAATAATACATTAGATATTGCTGGTAAGAGTATTACTGTTAAATACCACATAATTTTTTTATTTTTTTCAAGTCAGGATAACTAGTATACTTATCATTATACAGTGTAATCGATTTTCATGGCCTTTTACAAATCCCTGCCTGGCCCTCCTCCCTCTCCCGCTTCCCCACGCCCGGGAACCTCAGCTCTGCTCGCTCCTCTTAAAAAGTTCAACATGTTGTTGTGGTTGTTTATCTTTTTTTTTCTTTTTTTATTTATTTGTTTACCAAATAGTTTTTAAACCTTTTTTACCTTTTTCTGTTAAAGCTTATAATTAATAGAACTTGATTAAATTCTATAATTTTTGAGGAAGCCTTTAAATCACACATTTATAAAAACTATTTAGTTTTCCCTATGAAGACAAATTTGTTTTTTGTTAAGTACTTGCAGATTCTCATTTCGGTTTTTTAAACTAAATCAGCCTTTTCTAAAAGTACTCTAGTTTAGTGCAGATTGGCTTGCAATACCACTCAAATTAACAACAACAACAAAAAGTAAAAGGTAGTAATAGGTAAATAACTGGTAGAATTAGTTATTGGTTCAAATAAATGTCTTGGAGTTATTACAGATATATGCTAGAAATCCAAGCAGAATATAGAAGTTTATCTGAGTAATAAGTATGATAATTAGAGAGAAAATGAGGAGAGAGACAAAGAAACAGAAAAGACAGGACAGAGAGAAAGGGAGACGGAGAGACCTTTTTTGGATTGGACTTTGTAGTCAAGCAATACAGTGTGTGTGTGAGCCTCTCAGGTGACTCAGAAAGTCTCCCCAACCCCTCACTGGTAACTCACACAGTGGCAAGAGCAATGACTTTGGTGTCCCATGCCCTGAGTGCTGGTCCTGGTTATCTTGGCCTCCTGACCTTGTTCCGATCTTATCTTACACCACAGAGAGATGATCCGTCCAAATGCTTACCTGTGTATTTTACACGGTTGTTGTAAGAGTCAGTGAGGTGAGGTATGTGACACTATAAAAGTGCTTTGGAGCCTAAGGAGACATCTACTTTGCTTTTGTTTACTCTGATAATGGAGTGTTTAAGTGCCTAAGCCCCTTGCTTAGGATTCTGGAGCAGTAATTTCCAAAGGTGTGTTGTACTTGGAGACTGCATATGGGCTCAGAACTGATTAGAAAATGCAAGATCTTTCTTTGGTTCTTAAGGGCAAATAGTATGAAGTCTGCCGTATTTTATTTTTACTTAATACAAAGGGTTGCTTACTAGTAACCTATAAATTCATAGAAACAATATTCTAGCAAGAAATCAGGATGCCTGCACTTATGTCTGTGTTGCAAATTCTTGTCTACTGGGCTTCTGCACGTGTAGGTATTTGGAATTCATGAAATGATTTGGGAGCACACGTTTGTCAGTACATAGTGTTATTTTGAGTTGGTTCTGATTTTTCAGGTACTGCTACTTTTATTCTTTAATTGTAAAATTCTGTACTTTCATCATCATTATTATAATGGTCAGCTTTGTATGGATAGTATATTTTCAGCCCATGCTTTTCTAATAACTGTTGCTCAATCAAAGAATTGCTTAAGTATAATCTCCCAAATTTTGCTTTCACCTTGACATTTAATTGCTTTCACTGAGTTTGTACCCCTAATCTACTAAAAAGTGGTAAACAGGTGAAATATGGCATTTGTTCCAAGCTGTTGGAGAGGATGGAAAAAGTTGTAAGAGCCACAGCTCTGTATAGGTTGCAAAGGCAGTATTAAATATGACCCTTGCCCTCACAGGAGAACTAAAGGTACCATGAAGTAATAAGAAGGGTAAACACACTCAGCTGTGTGGTTTGCATGAGAGATCCTTGTGTGCTTGATCACTCTTGCTAATGAATGACTTGATCTTTTCTTACTGACTTTGCTTCTTGTTATGCAGACTCCTCAGACCCCTGCACAATTGAGAGAAAAGCCCGAAGAATTAGTGTGACCTCCAAAGTACAGGCAGATGTCCATGACACCCAGGCAGCAGCTGCAGATGGTTTGTACTTGTGTGTCCAGAATTTGTGCAGAATGTCTGAAGACACATGTTAACCCATGTGGAGTTATCATGAGTAAAACCAGACCTTTATTTTTTGCTTTAAAAAATTGCCTATACTGAGTTTCTAAGGCTGTGCTGTCCAATAGGAATATAATGTGAGCCACATATATAATTTAAAATTTTATATTTTATACTAAATCTTTGAAATCTGGTGTATATTTTACATTCACAGCACATCTCAATTTGAACTGACAACATTTCAAATGCTCAGTAGCCACATGTTGCCAGTGGCCACCATATTGGCCAGATCAGCTCTTACTTCCCCTTAATGTGCAGAGAATATAGCTAGGTGGAAAAGATCTCATCCTCAGAACAAAGAAGCAGCAGGAAACTACCTTATACTTTATAAAGTTAAAAAACAAACACTTCCTCCTTTACCAATAGCATATTTCTCGTTTTTTTGAAAATTAACTACTTTTATATGAATTTTTCATTTATCTTTGAAACTTATGTAGAAGATATTTAGAATTTATAAAAATTTTAGTTGCATCCTTTTGAGCAATTTGTCTTCTGCATTCTCATTACTATATAATAGAAGCAATATGGATTAAACTGACAAGTTGTTTATTTGTGATATTTATGAGACTTTATTTTTATGGAGATTTAGCCTACTATAACTAATCCATTTTAAAAAATTAATATTAAAGGAGAAACCTGCTCACTTCAGTTATTTGTATATAAATATTCTTGCTCTTTTGAGTTTCTTTTTATTTTCCATAAGGTCTAAAATATTTTAACTCTTTAAAATACGCCATAAAAGAGAAAAAATTACACTCCTATAAATCAAACATGAACAGATATCTAAAATGCCTTTTGGGTTTTAGATGCTTCTATTTATTTAAATAGTACTTCTCCATGATAAAATAAGCACTTTCTTTTTTTAGGACCAAAAATAATTCTAATTTAAATGCTTTTTAAATATATTTTTTGGTAAGTTACTTCAGAGTGATATATTATTCCAAATTTAAATTGTTGTGGTACTAAATAGTTAAGAGAGTCCCCATGTATCCTGGATTGGTTAGGTTAAAAGAGGTTTTTCAGTTACTTATGTAGTTTAGAAAAAAGAGGAGTTTGGAAAACCTTTTCATATTAAACATTTGTACTGCCACAACCTAAAATTGGAGACTACCTTTGGAATTAACATAGAAAGACAGAATGTAACTGCTGAAGAGTTTAATATATTAAAATTTCTCACTCTGTAATAAATACTTCATGAAATAAAAAGTCACTTGTATTAGAAAAGGATAAAATTGAGTTTTTAGAGCTTGTCTTTTAAAAACCAACAGCAGTAGTAAGATATGATTTTTTAAGTGTTAGGTTTTCAGGCAAATTGTTCTTTTAATACTATTATGAGAGAAGACCTTTTCTGAAAATGGCATAGTAAACATTTTTCTTCTAACAGAAGGCTTTAATGTGTGCTTTTTATTCCTCCATATGAGACAAAAAAGAAAACTGTATTAAATTTATGTGTTTTGGAGTCATGAGCCAAAAGACAAGGTGGTTGATAATGGCAGTCAGAAGCAACAGATGAAGCAAGAGAAACAAGCTCATCTCCTGTTTATAGTCATAGGAATAGGCTGAAGAACCCAGTAATTTTCTGTTGTATTGTAAGGCTAAGATCACCTTCCTGATTGAGGCTGAACCTTTTCATACGTTGGGGTAAGGTTGAGGGTCTAAAACTCAGTTCTCTTTACCTCTTGGGGAAGGTTCACACCAGCCATGAAAGACAAATTGATGAACTATAAGTCAGCTAATTAATTTCCAGTGGAAGATAATGCTTAACCCAAAATAATAAATGACAAAGCTTTCCCTGATCTCGATCTTTTTTGTTACTTATTTAGAAAGGTTGCTTACCTTAGATCTTAACCTCATTTTCAGTTCATAGAGAGGGTTTCTAATTTTTATAGATAGATTATCCCAGCCTCCTGGCCTTGCCCCAGTTTCCAGGGTGAATTCCATGTAAAGAACTTTAGCCTTCTATTCACGGACTCCACTCTCAATAGAGACTGTTCTAAAAGGCATACTTACAAATTAACTCTAGAAGCGAACAGCCTTTTTGAGCACAAGGCCAGAGAGAATGAGAACCTAAGAGGAACACAAGACAAGTTTGACTTTTTTTATAAAATCCCAGGGACCAACATGAGGATGCCAGCATTTAATATTGCCCAGTATAGACAATTTTTTAAACTACTATATAAAGGACATTTTAATGCCAAAAAGGTAGGAAAGAATCTGAGAATAAAAGACAGTCTTTTATGTTGAATGGATTTGGTTTTAAGAAAAACTAACCGTACAGTCTTTCTCTTTCTCTTTTTACTATTCTGGGAAAAACTGTTATGAACTGTCACTGCCATTTATGAACCACTTATGAACCACCGGTATAAAACACATGCATATTGTAGAGCTTAGGGTCTCATGGAAGAAGGCACACATTTAGTCAGATGGATTATTTTATTTTATTGGCAGCTGGCCGGTATAGAGATCCAAACCTTTGACCTTGATGTTATCAGCTCTATGCTCTTAACCAAGTGGGCTAACCGGCCAGCCCAGTCAGATGTTTAATACAGTATGGATAGTACTATAGAGAGGAAAAGTCAAAGTAGGCTGAAGTTGTCAGGGAAAACTTGTGGAAGAGACAGAATTAATTTAACATGCAATAAAACATTTCTCGTTTTTTAAATTTGGCTGGAATAAAGCATAACTGTCTACTGTCTATGGGTAATGAACTAGGAAGGCAATGTATTCTGAAGTTTATTTTTAATATACATACGTGGGGTACAACGTTGATTTTCAGTAATTGTGTAGAATGTGTGGTGGTTAGATCAGTATAGTTAGCTTATTTGCTTATTCGTGATTATAATACGCAAGCAATCATTTTTTGTAGCCGTTGACCAATTCCTCATCAGCCCCCCCTTTTCCACTTCTAGTTTTCTGAAAGTTCAACATATTACTGTGATTGTTACTTCTTTCTTTCTTTCTTTCTCTCTCTCTCTCTCTGTCTCTCTCTCTGTCTCTCTGTCTCTCTTTATTGTTCATTTGTTTATGTATGGATTCAGCTCCTGGTTATGAGTGAGAACATGCGGTATTTCTCTTTCTCTACCTGGGTTGGTTCACTTAGGATAATTTTCTCCAAGCTCATCCATGTTGTTGCAAATGGTAGAATTTCATTCTTTTGTATGGCTGAGTAGTATTCCATAGTGTATATATTCCACAATTTCCTTAACCAGTCATCCATCGATGGTCATTTAGGTTGGTTCCATCACCTAGCTATTGTAAATAAAGCTGCAGTAACCATGGGAGTGCAGGTGTCCCTTCGACCTTATGTTTTCCAATCCTCTGGATATATCCCCAGTAGTGGGATTGCTGGATCATATGGTAGTTCTATCTGTAGTTGTTTAAGGAACCTCCATACTGTTCTCCTTAATGGCTGTACTGATTTACAGTTCCACTAACAGTGCTGGAGGGTTCTGCTCTCTCCACATCCTTGCTAGCATTTGTTATTCTCCTTTTTTATAATAGCCAGTCTGATTGGGGTGAGGTGATATCTCAGAGTGGTTTTGAGTTGCATTTCCCTGATGATGTTGAACATTGTTTCATATACCTGCTGGCCATTTGTATGTCTTCCTTTGAGAAATGTCTATTCAGCTCCTTTGCCCATTTTTAAATTGGATTATTTGGTTTTTTGCTGTAAAGTTGTCTGAGCTCTTTGTATATTCTGGATATTAATCCCTTGTCAGATGCATATTTTGCAGATATTTTCTACCATTCTGTAGGATGTCTTTTTACTCTATTGATTGATTCCTTTGCTGTGTAGAAGCTTTTTAGTTTGATATAATCCCATTTGTTTGTTTTTTCTTTTGTTGCCTATGCTTTTGGGGTGTTATTGATAAAGTCATTGCCCAGTCCTAAATCCTGGAGCATTTCCCCTGTGTTTTTTTCTAGTAGTTTTAAAGATGCAGGCCTTATATTTAGGTCTCTAATCCATTTTGAGTTGATTTTGGTATATTGTGAAAGGTTTGGATCAAGTTTCATTCTTCTACAAATGGGTATCCAGTTTTCCCAGCACCATTTATTAAAGAGGAAGTCTTTTCCCCAATGTACGTTCTTGCTGCCTTTGTCAAAGATCAGTTGGCTGTAAATATGTGGGTTGATTTCTGAGTTCTCTGTTCTGTTCCATTGGTCCATGTTATTCTGGACTTCTATCCGTCTTCTCCTTATAGCAGGAAGTAAACTGTTTAGAACAAAGTAGAATATATATTATAAATTTTCTGTTCAGTTATGCATTTCCAGTAGATATGTTTATCAATTGGCTTACACATTAGATATGGTAGAAAATTACCTCCCTTACTTTTTGTGGTAGTTTTTATTTCAGTTTGGATTATACTTAAACAAAATTTAATCTGTTTTTTTTTTCCCCTCTCTCTCCTTTAATCCTAACTTCCTTCAGAGCATCTAACTGGCACCAAACAAAGTCCTCGGACACATCCCCGAGATGAAGACTACGAAGGGGCTCCATGGAATTGTGACAGCTGCACCTTTCTCAATCACCCAGCACTAAATCGCTGTGAGCAGTGTGAGATGCCGCGGTACACTTGAAGTCAGAAGAGTTGGCACCAAGTTGAGAGTGAAACTTTGAGCACCCACCAGAAAAAAAGGAAACCTCGGGAATCTGTTCATCTGCCCAGCCTTTTCATTTCCGATTGCACAGGAGGAAAAGGAATGGCATTGTGGTCGCTGTGCTCATGAAAGGGAAAATGGGGAGGTGTTTTTTTTCCTTTCTCAACTCACTGCAGAGTGAGAGATAGAAAGGGATACTTGAAACTGGGAAAGGAATCACCCCTGAAAGAATGTGTGTAGATAAGTCAAGAGCTCTTCTGTGGAATCTCAATTGTTAAAGTTACTGCTGAATAGCCCTTATTTTTTAAACTAGAACTTTGAATCGTGGTATGAAATGTTACAGTTTATGCAGACAAACTGTGAATTCCCAGAGCAGACTTACATGGTCACAGCTCTCTGGAAAACCAAGGCTCCCCATGCTTCACCCAGAATATGATTTTCTTTTTGGACAAGATGATAAGGGTATTTGCAATTGCTGCTTTTTTCAGGGGTAAATTCAAACACATACATATACACAAACAAGATGTTTTAAAATGTGATTTGTAGCAGTCAGGAATTAGGCATATTATGCCCTTTGTTTGAAAGTACAATCAGAGGTGATAAGATCCCTTTGGCTTGTACAATGATTCATCAAGCTGTATCAACACTGGTAACTAAGACCTAATTATGCCACATAAGAGATATATTTTTTAAGTTACTGCATGCTTTTATTAGGCTATTCGTTTTAAAAATAACAAATAGGTCCTTATAAAGTATGATTTTATAAATGACATTCTTGTAAAACTGCGCTTTGCCAATAGCACAGTGAATGTATGCCAAATGTAAGTCCATTCCAAAATCCATTTGGAAATCTTGAGCTCAGCTGTGGTTCTTAAGAAATGTTTGCAGTCCATAGGGCCTTTTTTTTCCTCCCAATTTTGTTATGAATTCATAATGTTTACAGCACAGATAATACTTTGTGCCATATTCCTAATTTAGTTGGAAAAAAATCAATATTAGCTGTTCAGTAAAGATTTATGTGCACATATGTGAATAAACTAATGTGAGGGAAATTATAGTTGGCCAATATCATAAAGTTGCACACTGCATTATTTGGGGAGCAAGAGAAGGCTACTCAAGGAATATTATTAAAAGAAAGATAAATACAGAGGACTTTGAAACAAAGAACTTTTTAAATTGAACATAGCTGTATTCAGCGATCATATTGAGTTCATTCAGGCAGTTCAGGTAATATTAAAACACTCATTTATGAAACAGAACTTCAAGGTGTGGATAACTGAAGAGATGTAAAATCATGTGACTCATTAGGGTACATCACTGGACAATTAATAATAGCACATTTAATTAAGGTCTCTGCCATTGTTGAATTTTCTTCTTAGCTCAGTATTGGATTTTGGAATCTCCCCTCATTTTGGTGAATATAAACAGCAATAAAGTTGGTAGGTTTTCCCATCCTAAGGGATTTCACCTGAGGTTATAACCTTAGGAATATCCACTTTCTCATACTAGGTGCCCTCCTAAACAAACATATATACACACCCTTCATGCTGTCATTGTATTCTGATTTAACAGTAATCCATGGCAAACCTGGAAAAACAAGCTGCACTTAATAGCATAATGAAACCAAAGGCATGATAATTCATAATAATTTTCCATCAAAATCATAATTTCACACTCTAGCTTTGAAAACATTTTTTCTTATGTGGAAAATTCCCCAAAATATCTCCACTCGTCTCCCAAAGTAGGCATGGTAATGTAATTACCCTGATAAAACATCACTCGTACAACAGCTGTGGCAAAACTGTGAAAATAATGGTAAGAAAACAGGCTTAAAAGCATGGACCTAAAAACAGCATTCTTTAAAGGCTTTTGTAACACTGGTCTCTGTCTTCAATAACAGTCTAGCAATCCTACTGTTCTGTAATATGCCTTTGCCTTTGTATGGTTTCATATTTCTTTAGTAATGGTCAACCGAACTTGGTTTTCAGTAACAATTTAGGGGAAAAAATATATATACTGCTTGGTGTACTAGCTAAAAGGTTTACCAGTCTTCAGTGACGTGCTGAAGTAGTAGCAATTAACTTGGCAGTTGACAGTTGAGAATGAAAGTAGCATGTCTGAAAAGTCTGATGCTTTATTAAAACCATGTAGATGACTTTAAAACTATTGCATGAAAATACATCAAGGCTAATAAGCTGTTTTCATACAGTAGATGCGTGGTTTCAGTCCTTTGGTAATATATCTAGTCAATCATTGTTTTCACCTGCTAGGAAAAATGAGAAGACAGTGTATTTCATAGGCGTAGAGGGTGGGGTATGAGACATCAGAGATTGACTTTAAGGAAGTTTCGTACACATTAATTTTTAATTGCCTACAAGTTTCATATGCCAACATAGGCTGTATTCAGTTTTTAAAATGAGCAAAATGATTTGACACTGATAAATTTGATATATTGAACTGTGTCCCATATATAGACTGCTGCTTGCCTATGACCAGTTGGAACAAGAATTCACTAACCTTCCAAGGTGCCTATTCTAAAGTGTCTCCTAGTCAGATTGGTATGTACAGATAATTGGCATATAAGTGGCAGGATATAAATTGGATGATGCCTGGTTACTGAGGTGCCTATGCTCTTTGGATCAGTTGGTGTACTTCTTGTTTCTTGTAAGAGGTTTTCTTAAAATACGACTAGTTTCATGTATCTGGTAACATAGAACTGACTGTACATTTTACATTATTTCACTGTTTTATAAGCTGGGTTTTTAGAAAGCACGTTTGCCATTCTGTACATTGCCCCATAAATTTTGGAGTAGTTCCTAAAAGTTTATAATAGAGGAGCCAGAAACTTTCTAAGCATTGTAAAATGTTCTGAATTGATATTGACCTTGTTTGGGAGAGAGTAGAGTCAGGGGGTCTTAAGAAACAAAAGAAATGCATTGTAAAAATGTAGTTTTAGAAAAGATTAATGATGGTGGGGAAAATGTTGCTAATTTGTCTATTTCCCTGGAAGAAATGGGAAGTGTGATAAGCAGTTTAATTTTTAAGGAGCTGGTCTCAATTTTAGTACTTTTTAATTATTAAAAGAAATCAGTGTTTCCTTCAATTTTGTCGTTGCTTTGTCACAGGTATCTAGGGTTCATAACCAACTTTCTGTGGCAACTCAATTTTATATAGTCCTTTAAAAGGTTATTGTAATGTCTTTCTGGCAGTATAAATAAAAAGCAAGAATATAAGGCATAAAAGAATCATCCTTTAAAAATATCAATGATGTATCCTGGAATGTGAAGACGTCCCTTTATAGTTAAAAATTGAATTATTTTAATATTGTAACATTGTTAGACCTTGAATGAGTCCTTGTTACAGTGTGTGTCTGTATATCTGTAAAGAAAAATGACAATTGAAATGTTACATTAAAAAATCAGAATAAATTGGGCACTGTCTGTGTTGCACCACTACTGTATCTTTTTGAATGAATTAACAGTATTTTCCTATTGTAAAAGTTAATTCTGAGGATGTTTTCACATTCACCAGACATGATTTTTTTCTGTATTATTTGCATCCCCAAATATTTAATACAAGTAGATTTTGCATGGCTTGGGCATTCAGAGATTAATAGAAATGATTACTCAATTTAAATTTCTAAAGCCATGAAAAGTTGCTTTGAGACTGAACAATTCAGAATTCTTATTTATAATGGCACCCAATGTCCAATGTTTCTTTTCTGTAAAAGAATTGATCAGTTTCTTCATTAAAGCAGCAAGAACTTATTAAATCTTGTAAATACCATGTCTCTTTTAGATTTCTGTGTATGCTGTGAATTTTCATTTTGAGATGAAATTGTACAAAGGCATTTTAAAAGGCTATGCATGCATCGTACCTCCAAACAGTACATATTCGGAAAGTCAAAGATTCCTGCAAAATAAATTAATAAACTAAAACAAACACTACATTCTGCATCTTTTCTGTGTAGTTAGAAGTAATTTAGAGCATCAAACTAGTTCTAGTTCTGACTCTTGCTCTGGACTGAAATATGCTCTTTCACAAACCTAATCATTCATTACATTTCTCTTTATTAGAACATGTAATGTTAGATTCGGGGTAAATATTAAGTGCACATTAAGTCTAATTTGAAAATTTGATAAAAGTATGAGGTTTTATATAAAAGTTGGAAATGTTAGGAACTTACATTTGTTATTTCACTTTAATATGTCATTTACAAAAGTATGAGTAATTTTTAAAATCTTTGTTATTTATAGCTAGTTTTTCAAAAGTAAAATAATCACAGTCCATGACACTCATCTTGCTAGGGTCTGTAGTTAACCTACCCAACTCTTGCACAGAAATCACTACAGATGAATTACAGTAGATAACCTTTTCCATGATTAAGCATATTTAAATTCAAAATCATTTTCACTACATTTTTTAATA
The DNA here is from genome assembly GCF_027409185.1 of Cynocephalus volans. Classification (NCBI taxonomy): domain Eukaryota; kingdom Metazoa; phylum Chordata; class Mammalia; order Dermoptera; family Cynocephalidae; genus Cynocephalus; species Cynocephalus volans. The sequence goes on along the minus strand of NC_084478.1, from coordinate 41,653,691 downwards.
TATATAAAATTGCAAACATATACATGTACAAAAGAATTGTATGATGATCCCCCATTTATTCATTGTCCAGCTTCCAGAATTATCTATGTATAAGCATTCTTACTTGATCTATGAAAGGGGTCTTCAAAAAGTTCATGGAAAATGCACAGTATGAGAAAACTATGCATGGATTTCTGCACCAAAATGAACTCGTACTAACTTGTTATAACATCTGAATAGAACCTAGTTTGAGGCACTAAAAAGGGTAAGATATCAATTTGAAAAGAGCCCCTGTCTGAGCAACATGAATTCTAAAATTGAAGCAAGAACAAACCAAGTTTATGGTGAAGCTTGGGTGAAATGACGGTGGCATCATTGATGCTTTATGAAAGGTTAATGGGGGCAGCGCCCCCAAAGAAATCATCAGTTTATAAATGGATAACTTGTTTTAAAAAGAAATGCAACAATGTTGAAGATGAAGCCTGTAGCCACAGACCATCCACATCAATCTGTGAGGAAAAAAATCTAGTTCATGGCCTGGGGAGGACCCATGATTAACAGAAACAACAGCCAACAGCCAACACCACAGACATCTCAGTTCAGCTTACACTGTTCTGACTGAAAAATTAAAGTTGAGCAAACTTTCCAGTCGAGGGTACTAAAACTGTTGTGCCCAGATCAGCTGCACACAAGGGCAGAGCTTTCAATGGAAATTTTAAACAAGTGGGATCGAGACCCGGAAACATTTCTTTGGACAACCAACTATAATAGGAGACGAACCATGGCTTTCCCATCAAGATCCTGAAGATGAAGCACAGTCAGTGCCATGGCTACCAGGAGGTGAAAGTGGTCTAGTCAAAGCAAAAGTGGACTGGGCAAAAGCAAAGGTCATGGCAACAGTTTTTGGGATGCTCAGGGCATTTTGCTGTTGGCTTCCTGGAGGGCCAAAGAACAAAAACATCTTATTAGGAAAGTGTTTTGAGAAAGTTAGCCAAAGCTTTAGCAGAAAAACACCTGGGAAAGCTTCACCAGACGGTCATCTACCACGACAATGTTCCTGCTCATTCCTCTCATCAAACAAGGCCAGTTTTGCAAGAGTTTCTATGGGAGATCATTAGGCATCCACCTTATAGTCCTGATTTGGCTCCTTCTGTCTTTTTATTTCCTAATCTTAAAAAATCTTTAAATGTCACCCGTTTTTTTTTTTTCTTCAGTTAGTAATATAAAATAGACTGCATTGACATAGTTAAATTCCCAGGACACTCAGTTCTTTAGGGATGGAGTAAATGGTTATCATCGCTTACAAAAGTGTCTTTAACTTGATGGAGCTTATGTTGAGAGATAAAGTTTGTATTTTTTATTTTTATCTTCTAATTCCATTTTTTCTATGAACTTTTTGCAGCCCCCTTATATTCTCACCACCCCATTCCCTCCAGATTATTTTGAAACAAATCTTAGACATCATATGAATTCATTTGTAAATAAACTTTTAACATAAGCACAGTATACTCAATCACATTTTATAAAATTAATGATTTTTAATATTGAAAATTTAGTGTTAAATATCCCCAGTAGTCTCTCAGACTTTTTTGTTTTATAAGCTTGTCCAAATTAGGGTCTAAATATGGTACTGGAATTGATTATGTCTGTATAAGCATTCTCATATTCTCTCTCTCACTCCCCCTCCCTCCCTCCCTGTCAGAAACCCAGTCATTTGTTAACTGGAATATTTTTATAAGGAAACTTTTCTTAACTATTTAGTTACCTTCCACTGCATCTTATAGTTAAATGATGCATAGAAATAATGTCGAAGATAACTTTAAAAATAGTATGTGAAGTGTTTTTCTTAAGTCTCTTTCTCCTCCTCTCATCATTTCCCACATCCCAGATTGTCCCTTTTAATCAATTGGTTTATTTTCAAATAGAACATTACTTCAAATCAGTTTGGTTACACAATAGCGGTTCACTGTGGTGCTCATTTTCATAGACATCTGTGAGGACTACATTATTTATCCCACTATCCATCTAATGATTTCTCTTTAGGTATTGATCAGTTTTTCATACAGAAGTCTGGGGGACTGGTGTGCAGGGGATACCCAGTGTTTGTCTTCCACCTGTACTCCTCCAAAGACTTCCTGACTTGACTTTGTCTTCTTGACCTTTTTCTAGGACATTGACTAGGTAATGTTTTGTAAAGGAGGTTTCAAATATCTTAATAGGTTATATAATACATGAGTAAGATTTTGTTTTGTAAGTTCCAGATTCTCAGAGCAGTCAAACCATCACACTTGTCCTGTGTCTTGAACATTGGTGGGTATGCTTTTGACCGCCCTTTCAAAACATTACATGGTAAGAAATATATAGTGAGGGAAAAGTCAAATGATGCATCCTAGCTTCCTAAAGTTTTGCATTGTAGTTTGGGAACGCAACTCCAGTTAATACATTCTATATTACTTGGCTTTCTTTTCGCTTATTTGTGCATTTACTCTCAGGGACTGAGGCAATTTTCAGTAATTCTGTTCCCTTGAATAAGAACTGCTAACATTTATAGCCATTTCTAAAGCCCATCCCCCAATTCTGCTTCCTCTTAAATCACTAAGAATAATCTGATTTGGGTGTTCATGATTCAAAAAAGATCTTTATTTGAAAGGTATTTTGGGTGGAAGGGAGGAGAAAACTGGTTTAGCATGTTGAAACAGCTTGCGTTCCCTGTACACTTCATTTCACCATGCATCAAATGGTCAAACGTAGCAGGGGAACTCCCATTTCAAGATTACAGTTTGAGTTTTTCCTCCCAAATTTCACTGACATAAATAATACAAACATTCTTAAGGGCTGGGGAACAGGGAAGGATGTTCTCAGGGGATCAGACAGACAAGAAGCAGATGGGGATTGCTGAGTGCAGTAGCAACTAGTGTCAGTCCACAATTCCAACCATCGTGAAGATCAACCTGCAAAGCAAGTCTATGGGACTCCCCAACAGAGCCCATGAATACCCCCAAACTCTGAGCAGTGGGCAAATGGAAGGGATCTGTGTGCTGTACAGGAAGCATGTGGGTTGCAGCACTTGCCTTCTGGCTCACTTGGCACCACGGCTCACTAAATAAGGAAAGCACTTAACGGAAGTGGTTTGGCCACCTAGATAAGGGGCATAAGGCACCAAGTAACTTCAAGCTGCCACAATGAACGTAGAGGAAAAACCTACTTGGCTCAGCTGAGGATACCAGGGAGCAATTTTCAATCCCAAAATAAATACCTAAAACACCACCCACTAGTGCCTGCTTATTGAGTGGCTGAAAACAAATGCTTAATAAAGCATTGAACTTCCTGATCTTTACAATAATTTGTAATCAAGTAATTTCTAACCAAGAAAAATACAACTACAGAAGAAAAGTAGAAAATATTTTACTGTCCCTTTGTCAAATATTTAAAAATTGGGAAAGTGGCCCCACAAGGCATTTTAAGAAACACTTTAAAAATCAGCAAACACGGAAAGATGTAGCATTCTGGGGGGGAAAATTACAGAAACAGAACAGAAGAGAAAGTTTAATTTCCAATTTTAATTCCAAACATAATTTGCAACAGTGTTGTTGCTCTCAAAAAGGAACAATCAGATCAGGAAAGTTTACTTTCAAATGAAAACGAATTTTTACTAAATTCTGAAATATAAATACACGTAGTAAACTTCAGAAAACTGAGTCAATAGAGAATGTTTAGAATTCCAAAGAAAGGAATAAAGAGGTAAACAGCTGACATATAAGAAATGTGAATTCTTTGGCCGGTGCGCTCACTGGCTGAGCGTGGTGCGGACGACACCACACCAAGGGTTGCGATCCCCTTACCGGTCACGAAAAAAGACAAAAAAAAAAAAAAAAAGAAACGTGAATTCTAGATTCAAGAGGTGCAATAGGAAAACCAGAAGTGACAAATACAGCAGACAGGAGAGAAGCAACAAAGATGTAAAAAACACGGGGGCAGGAGGGTAGAAAAAATATTACCTATAAAGGTAAATAAAGGTGACATCAGAATTCTTCTAAATCTTTGTGTAAAACTTGAACACAACTGTCTGATTTGACATGCAAAGTAGTGAATATTATGATCAATTTGGTTAAATCTCCATATAATAAAACTTTATACCTCACAGGTACTAAACGTTCTCTCAAACGTCCACCAAACATTTGTGGGGAAAAAAAAAATTAAGAAAACTTCACTTTCTAAAACAATTATACAGGCCACATTTTTCTGACTCTAAGCCATTAAATCTAAAAATTACTAAAACAAATCAAGCCACCTGAAAATTTTTAAAAACTCTTCTAAATAATTCCTGATTCAAAAATGGAATGAAACAGATAGATGGAGTTCAGGCATATCCTCAACAAGAGGATTTAGCAAAGACATTATCTCAAACTAAAAAGACTTTCAATACCCAGAAAACAGGGCAGAATAAAAGTGCAATATCCCAGTGACATTTCAGAGAATGCAAATGTTGAATTATTTCTAGATAACAAATAAATTCTCCACACCTGTAACAGAACAAGTTGCACAAAGAAATGATCATTTAGAACTCGAGTTGATGTTTCTCTCTGTGCTCTGCCATTTTCTGCCACGTGAGACCCATGCATTGCTATAGAGACCCTCATCAGAAGTGTTGCCTGAACTTTGGACTTCGTAGCCTTCAAAACTAGACGTGGAAACATGGAGGCCTGAGCCTCGTGTGTCACCCGGGCTGCAGCGGTGACCGCGGCTTCTGACCCCCTGCCCCCACACGCCCATCCCTGGAGCTGGAAGCGAATCAACCTGCAGCCAAGACAGGGAGACATCCAGCGGGAGAGGCAGAAGCTCCGCGGAGACCACACACCCTGCGGGGCCACCACTGCGTGATCCAACAGGTAGGCTTCACCGCCGTCACCTGGCTTCATTCCCAGCCCAGCCCAGTGCACACAGAGTGGGAAGATGTCTGGCAGGGGAGGCGGGAACTCCATGGGGTCCATGCTGCTGCAGCGTGCCATCCAGCAGCCCGGCCCAATGTGTACAGATCACAGAGTCATCCAGAAAGGGAGATAGAGGCTCCATAGAGTCCACACACCCTGTGGGGGGGCCGCCGCTGCATGATCCAGCAGCAGGTAGGCTTCACCGCCGCAACCCGGCTCCATCTCAAGCCCGGCCTAGTGCGCACAGAGCAGGGAGATATCCCGCAGGGGAAGGGGAAGCTCTGCAGAGACCACACGCTCTGCGGTGCCTCGGTGTATCCCACCAGCCCGGGCCAGAGCACACGGAACATGGAGTCACTGAGGTAGCCATACCAAATTGGCAACCACAGCTACATCTTAGTTAGTCAATAGTCTCAAACCGGTGGACTGTGAAACCCCCTGCCACAATGAATAAACATCAAAGAAAAGATACCAGAAATACGAAAAATCAAGAAAGTACACCACCAAAAGATAATAAATCTCAAGCTCTAGATCCTATAGAACAAGAAGCCCTTGAAATGACTGACAAGGAATTTTGAGTGATAATTCTAAGGAAACTGAATGAGATACAAGAAAACTCAGCTAGACATCATGATGAAATGAGGAAAAGTATACAGGACCTGAAAGAGGAAATGTACAAGGAAATCAATGCCCTGAAAAAAAATGTAGCAGAACTTGCCGAACTGAAGAAGTTATTCAGAAAAATAAAAAACACAACGGAAACTTTAACCAACAGGCTTGTGGAAGTTGAAGAGAGAACCTCTGAACTTGAAGATGGGCTGTTTGAAATAACACAAGCAGACCAAAAAAAAAAAAGAATCAAAGGCATTGAAGAAAATCTGAGAGAGATATCAGACAACCTTAAGCATTCAAATATCCGAGTCATGGGTATTCCAGAAGGGGAGGAAAATGGAGATTGCATTGAAAACATATTCAACAAAATAGTGGCAGAAAACTTCCCAGGTATAGGAAAAATCACAGATCTTCAGATCCAGGAAGCTCAACGATCTCCAAACGTATTCAACCCAAAAAGGTCTTCTCCAAGACATGTTATAGTCAAATTGGCAAAACTCAGAGACAAAGAGAGAATCTTAAAAGCTGCAAGAGAGAAGCATCAAATCACCTATAAGGGAACCCCAATCAGGCTAACATCAGACTTTTCATCACAAACCCTAAAATCCAGAAAGGAATGGGATGATATATTCAAAATACTAAAAGACAGAGATTGTCAGCCAAGAATAATCTACCCTGCAAGGCTATCCTTCCAAAATGAAGGGCAAATACTATATTTCTCAGACAAATAAAAACTGCGGGAGTTCACCACCACACAACAACCCTTCCAAGAAATTCTCAAAGGAGTACTGGGTTTGGATCCTGAAAAATAACTACCACTGCCATAAAAACCCAAGAAAAATCTAAACCCACTAGTATAATAAAAATGGCATTCATGAAGAGAAAACAAACAAACAAAAGGCTATCTACAACCTAAGGAACCAACAAACACAGAAAACAAACAGTAAATCAGAAAGCAAGGAACAAAAAACACCTAAGACAACCAAACAACAATCAATAAAATGTTAGGAATAAATCAACACCTTTCAATAACAACTCTTAATGTAAAAGGCTTAAATTCCCCAATCAAAAGACACAGACTGGCTGACTGGATCAAAAAGGAGGACCCAACTATATGCTGCCTTCAAGAGACCCACCTCACCCATAAAGACTCACATAGACTAAGAGTGAAAGGATGAAAAAAGATTTACCATGCAAACAGAAAAGAAAAACGAGCTGGAGTAGCTATTCTTATATCTGACAAAGTAGACTTTAAGCTAAAAACCATAAAAAGAGACAATGAGGGACACTGCATAATGATAAAAGGACTGATCCATCAAGAAGACATAACAATCATAAATATGTACGCACCCAATGTTGGAGCAGCCAGATTTATAAAACAGACTCTATTAGACCTAAAGAAGGAAATAGACACTAATATCATAATAGCAGGGGACCTGAACACCCCACTGTCAATATTGGACAGATCATCTAGGCAATGAATCAGCAGAGAAACACAAGATCTATACCATACTCTAGACCAATTGGACTTGGCAGATATCTACAGAACATTCCATCCAACAACCTCAGAATATTCATTCTTCTCATCAGCACATGGATCATTCTCCAGGATAGATCATATATTAGGTCACAAATCAAGTCTCAACACATTCAAAAAAATTGGAATGATCCCATGTATTTTCTCAGACCACAATGGATTAAAATTAGAAATCAATAACAAATGAAATTCTGGAAACTATACAAACACATGGAAATTAAACAGCATTCTACTTAATGACATATGGGTCCAAGAAGAAATCAAGCAGGAAATCAAAACATTTATTGAAACTAATGAAAAGAATGACACATCATACCAAAACCTGTGGGATACTGCAAAAGCAGTATTAAGGGGGAAATTTACTGCATTAAATGCTCACCTCAGAAGAATGGAAAGATGGGAAGTGAACAACCTAACAGTTCACCTTAAAGATCTAGAAAAACAAGAACAATCCAAAACTAAAGTTAGCAGACGGAAAGAAATCATTAAGATTAGAGAAGAACTGAATGAAATTGAAACCCAAAAAACAATACAAAAGATCAATGAATCAAAAAGTTGGTTTTTTGAAAAGATAAATAAAATTGACAAACCATTAGCATGGCTAACAAAAAAAAAAAGAAAAGATTCAAATAACAAAAATTAGAAATGAAAAAGGTGATATTACAACTGATTCATCTGAAATACAAGGAATCATTCGAGACTACTATAAACAACTATATGCCAACAAGTTTGAAAATCTGGAGGAAATGGATAAATTTCTGGACACACACAAGCTCCCAAAACTGAGCCATGAAGATGTAGAAAATCTGAACAGACCAATAACAATAAAGGAGACTGAAGCTGTTATCAGAAAGCTCCCAACAAAGAATAGCCCAGGAACAGATGGATTCACAGCAGAATTTTACCAAATATTCAAAGAGGAATTGACACCAATTCTTTACAAACTATTCCAAAGGATTGAAACAGACGCAAATCTCCCGAACTCTTTCTGTGAAGCAAACATCATCCTGATACCAAAACCAGGTAAAGATATAACCAAAAAAGAAAACTATAGGCCGATATCCTTGATGAATACAGATGCAAAAATCCTCACTAAAATACTAGCAAACAGAATACAGCAACACATACGTAAAATTATTCACCACGATCAAGTGGGATTCATCACAGGGATGCAAGGTTGGTTCAACATACGCAAATCAATAAATGTGATACACCATATTAATAAACTCAAACACAAGGACCATATGATCATCTCTATAGATGCTGAAAAAGCATTTGATAAAATTCAACACTGATTCATGACAAAGACCCTCTGTAAGTTAGGTATAGAGGGAAAGTATCTCAACATGATTAAAGCCATATATAATAAACCCACTGCCAATATCATCCTGAATGGGGAAAAGCTGAAAGCTTTTCCTTTAAGAACAGGAACTAGACAAGGATGCCCACTCTCACCAGTCCTATTCAACACAGTGTTGGAAGTACTAGCCAGAGCAATCAGAGAAGAGAGGGAAATAAAGGGCATGCAGATTGGAAAAGACGAAGTCAAACTGTCCCTCTTTGCAGATGACATGATCCTATATATCAAACAGCCTAAAGCCTCTACAAAAAATCTCTTGGAGTTGATAAATGATTTCAGCACAGTAGCAGGATACAAAATCAACACACAAAAATCAGTAGCATTTCTATTCCCCAATAGTGAACATGCAGAAAGAGAAATCAAGAAAGCTTGCCCATTTACAATCGCCACCAAAAAAAATAGAATACTTAGGAATAGAGTTAACCAAGGATGTGAAAAATCTCTATAATGAGAACTACAAACCACTGCTGAGAGAAATTAGAGAGGATACAAGAAGATGGAAAGATATCCCATGCTCTTGGATTGGAAGAATCAACATAGTGAAAATGTCCATACTACCCAAAGTGATATACAAATTCAATGCAATCCCCATCAAAATTCCAAAGACATTTTTCTCAGAGATGGAAAGAACTATCCAGACATTTATATGGAATAACAAAAGGCCACGCATAGCCAAAGCAACGCTGAGCAAAAGAAATAAAGCTGGAGGGATAACACTACCTGACTTTAAACTATACTACAAAGCTATAATAACCAAAACAGTATGGTACTGGCATAAAAACAGACACACTGATCAATGGAATAGAATAGAGAATCCAGAAATCAACCCACACACCTACAGCCATCTGATCTTTGACAAAGGCACCAAGCCTATACACTGGGGAAGAGACTGCCTCTTTAGCAAATGGTGCTGGGATAACTGGATATCCATATGCAGGAGAATGAAACTAGATCCATACCTCTCACCGTATACTAAAATCAACTCAAAATGGATTAAGGATTTAAATATACACCCTGAAACAATAAAACTTCTTAAAGAAAACATAGGAGAAACACTTCAGGAAATAGGACTGGACACAGACTTCATGAATACGACCCCAAAAGCACGGGCAACCAAAGAAAAAATAAACAAATGGGATTATATCAAACTAAAAAGCTTCTGCACAGCAAAAGAAACAATTAACAGAGTTAAAAGACAACCAACAGAGTGGGAGAAAATATTTGCAAAATATACATCTGACAAAGGATTAATATCCAGAATATATAAGGAACTCAAACAACTTTACAAGAAGAAAACAAGCAACCCAATTAAAAAATGGGCAAAAGAGCTAAGTAGGCATTTCTCTAAGGAAGATATCCAAATGGCCAACAGACATATGAAAAAATGCTCAACATCACTCAGCATCCGGGAAATGCAAATCAAAACCACATTGAGATACCATCTAACCCCAGTTAGGATGGCTAAAATCCAAAAGACTCTTTACGATAAATGCTGGTGAGGTTGCGGAGAAAAAGGAACTCTCATACATTGTTGGTGGGACTGCAAAATGGTGCAGCCTCTATGGAAAATGGTATGGAGGTTCCTCAAACAATTGCAGATAGATCTACCATACGACCCAGCTATCCCACTGCTGGGAGTATACCCAGAGGAATGGAAATCATCAAGTCGAAGGTATACCTGTTCCCCAATGTGCATCATAGCACTCTTTACAATAGCCAAGAGTTGGAACCAGCCCAAATGTCCATCATCAGATGAGTGGATACGGAAAATGTGGTACATCTACACAATGGAATACTACTCAGCTATAAAAACGAATGAAATACTGCCATTTGCAACAACATGGATGGACCTTGAGAGAATTACATTAAGTGAAACAAGTCAGGCACAGAAAGAGAAATACCACATGTTCTCACTTATTGGTGGAAGCTAAAAATTAATATATAAATTCACACACACACACACACACACACAAAAACCGGGGCTGGGGGAGAAGATATAACAACCACAATTATTTGAAGTTGATATGACAAGCAAACAGAAAGGACATTGTTGGGTGGGAGGGGGGAGAGGGAGGAGGGAGGGTGGTTTCGGTAATGGGCCACAACAATCAACCACATTGTATATCGACAAAATAAAATTAAGAAAAAAATAAAAAATTTTAAAAAATAAAATAAAATTGTTTGAATAATAGGCCCTCATAAATTTGACAGAAACCTTGTTTCCATCAAATTGACCTTTAAGTATACTATAAAGGTAAAGTGAGACATTTAAAAGAGGAACTATAGTATCATATACACAAAAAAAGCTAATTTAAATTAACAAAAAATAAAAGAATACATTTCCTAGTGATAAAGCTTAAAAGCAGCATTTTCTGCACAAAACTAAAGGTTTCTAATGAAGATAACCAAACGAATCCTCTACACTATAGCTTGAATATTTGTGGTTCTACAACATTCATGTTGAAACAATGTAACAGTATTGAGAATAAGGGACTTTAGAAGGTGATTAGGCCATAAAGGTTCCTTCCTCATGAATCGGATTAAAAGAAGGCTCACGCAGCGTTTAGCTCATTTCCCTTTCTGTCCCTTTCCGTGAGGACTCCAGTGTTCATCTCCTCTGAATGATGTGGCAACAAGTCACCATCTTGGAAGCAGAGAGACTGGGCCCTTACTAGGCATCAGTCTATGGGCACAGTACCCTGAAAGTGTCCAATCTCGTCTAATCTTGGAAACTAAGCAGGATCCTTTCTGGTTCAACCAGCACAATCCAATAGAAATATAACGTTTGAGTCACATATGTAATTTTAAAGGTTCTAGTAGCCACATTTTAAAAGTAAAAAGAAAAAGAGGTGTCTCCATGCAGAGAAAGATGAGCAGAAGTATTGGAAAGTTGTGCTGGGAACTTACTCTGAGTTGACTGTACAACTGGTCAGGAGTGCCCCATTTCTGCACCCAATTCAAATCTCCACAGGCCCCAAGTTCTCTGTTTGCTGGGCACCCTGTTTTCCCAGACACCTCTTATAATCACTTGGCATCTAAACACAGACTACCTGTTGCCCAAGTAGTTTGAACTTCACTAATAAGATTATTCTCATATGTGCCCTGTAAGAAAGAAGAACAATAGGGCAGGATTCCTTTGCTGTAGCACAGACCCACAATCTTACTGGCAACACTATGGCTTCTCTTGCTAATCCTTAGTTAATAGCTCTTCCCAATAAAGTTTATTCCTTTACCCAGACTGTGGGACTATGGCACTGTAGAATTCACTCTTAGACATCTTGGACGAGAGCCCTAAATTAATTTTGTCAAATGAAAATTTCTGCTTTAATTAGCAATCAGGAGTAAAAGGTTTTGAGAGTGTGGTGTGTCAGAAGATTTCTGCTGAGAACTGCTTCAGGACAAGCTGTCCGGTATAGGGATATGAACCCTTGATCTTGATGTTACCAACACCGCGGCTCTAACCAAGCCTCAGGGAAGAAACCCGACCTCTTGCGCAAGCGCTGTGGCGGATTCCGTGGCGCCAAGGGCTTTATAGTGCGCATGAGCAACTAGAAGCTGCGCGGCGGGAAGTGTTGCGCAGGCGCATTTGGCTGACTCTCTAGGTGGGGAGCTCTTGGAGGCGGCGACCCAGGCATTTAGGGAGCCACAGAAGTCGTAATCTCTCCAATCGCTGGTGCCCACGCTCGCTGCATTAGCAGTCCCCTACCCGGTTCCCGCCGCCGCCGCCGCTGGTGGGGCTCCTGGACTGGGAGGTTCTCCCTTCGGCCCCCTGCAGTGTTCCGATTTTCACAGCTGCTTTGCTCCTCCTGTGGATATGACCTCTTAGCTGGCCATTTGCATCCCAGTTGTTTTGTGAAGGAGGCGTCTTTGGGAATTCAGATGGATGAGCCAATGGCTTTTTCTCTTTTCTCCTCTGCGTGATCGGTTTCAGGCTGATGGGTCTTTAAAAAAGTATGAGCAGAATTTTAAACTTCCAGGCATTAAAAAAGATATTGAGAAGCTTTATGAAGCTGTAGCACAGCTTGGTAGTGTGTTTAAAATTAAGGACAAAATTGGAGAAGGCACTTTCAGCTCTGTATATTTAGCCACAGCACAATTACAAGTAGGATGTGAAGAGAAAATTGCTCTAAAACACTTAATTCCGACAAGTCATCCTAGAAGAATTGCAGCTGAACTTCAGTGTCTAACAGTGGCTGGGGGGCAAGACAATGTCATGGGAGTTAAATACTGCCTTAGGAAAAATGATCATGTGGTTATTGCTATGCCATATCTGGAGCATGAGTCCTTTTTGGACAATTTGAATTCTCTTTCCTTTCAAGAAGTACGGGAATATATGTTTAATCTGGTCAGAGCTTTGAAACGCATTCATCAGTTTGGTATTGTTCACTGTGATGTCAAGCCCAGCAATTTTTTATATAATAGGCGCCTGAAAAAGTACACCTTGGTAGACTTTGGTTTGGCCCAAGGAACCCATGATATGAAAATAGAGCCTCTCAAATTTGTGCACTCTGAAGCTCAGCAGGAAAGTTGTTCACAAAACAAATCCCACATAATCACAGGAAACAAGATTTCATTGAGTGGCCCAGCACCTAAGGAGCTGGATCAGCAGTCCACCACAAAAACTTCTGTTAAAAGACCATACACAAATGCACAGATTCAGATTAAACAAGGAAAAGATGGAAAGGAGGGATCTGTAGGCCTTTCTGTCCAGCGCTCTGTTTTTGGAGAAAGAAATTTCAATATACACAGCTCCATTTCACATGAGAGCCCTGCAGTGAAAATCATGAAGCACTCAAAGACTGCAGATGTAGTATCAAGAAAGTTAGCAACAAAAAAGAAGGTTATTTCTACAAAAGTAATGAATAGTGGTGTGATGAGGAAAACTGCCGGTTCTTGCCCGGCTAGCCTGACCTGTGACTGCTATGCAACAGATAAAGTTTGCAGTATTTGCCTTTCAAGGCATCAGCAGGTTGCTCCTAGGGCAGGTACACCAGGGTTCAGAGCACCAGAGGTCTTGACAAAGTGCCCCAATCAAACTACAGCAATTGACATGTGGTCTGCAGGTGTCATATTCCTTTCTTTGCTTAGTGGACGATATCCATTTTATAAAGCAAGTGATGACTTAACTGTTTTGGCTCAAATCATGACAATTTGGGGATCCAGGGAAACTATCCAAGGTGCTAAAACTTTTGGCAAATCAGTATTATGTAGCAAAGAAGTCCCAGCACAAGACTTGAGAAAATTCTGTGAGAGACTCAGGGGTATAGATTCTAACACTCCCAAATTAACAAGTGATATACAAGGACCTGCTTCTCATGACCCAACTTTTTCAGAGAAGACTGACCATAAAGCTTCTCACAACATACAAACACCTCAAGTACAACACTCAGGGAATTCATTATATGAAGGGGACGGTAAAGGCTGTGGAAGTCGTTTTGATGAATATATTGCCAGTTTAAAAGGCTGGGGTGAGGTACCTGATGAAGCTTATGACCTGCTTGATAAACTTCTAGATCTAAATCCAGCTTCAAGAATAACAGCAGAAGAAGCTTTGTTGCATCCATTTTTTAAAGATATGAGCTTATGGTTATTGTTCTTCATTTAATGTTTACTGTTTTGTATTGTGAGGTGGAGTAAAAAGCGTTTTTTGTAACATCTGTAAGTTCTTGTTTAGAGACCAGGGCAGGATGAGTAATTTATTTTAAAATTTTAGTATTTGCTCTGGTGGCAGATTCTAAAATATAAGAGGGTACTTCAGAAAGTTTGTGGAAAAATAAAATTGAAAGATCATACAAATCTTTCCACAAACTGTTTGAAGTACCGTCGTAGATTAAGCTTAAAGTGGCAGAGATAGTTCTTTGGACTAACAATGTGATCTTTGAGTTAAACCCACACAAAGAGAATCAGATTTTTAGTTTCCCTGATTACTTTTTACTGCCATATGCAGAAAAAGGAGCAGTTTTAGCCCAGTACATAAGGGTTCAAGGTACAGGTCTTAAAATTAATGGATGTGATAGGAACTAAATGAATCCAAAGACTTAGTTTACTGATTTCTTAGCACTATGAGCTCTTTGTTCTTTTGGAAAACTCAATCTGGTGAAGGTGCTCTAACAATTTTGTAGGTAAAGAAATAATTTTCTAGATGTATGTATTATGCCTTTTATAAACACTAAAACAATGAGGAAGTATTAGTCATGGGGCAAAATATCACTTAAAATTGAATTTATCTATTTTTAAAAAGTATTTCATGGAAGCATTTTTGTGTGAATTGCCATGTTTTTCTTAAGGGTTTCTCTTGGTTTTTCTTCCTTCTCTGCCCCCACATAACACATTCTCCTTGGAAATTATATGGTGCTTACCACAAAAAAAAAAAAAAAAAGAACTCGAGTTGACGTCCCTTGTGAGAAATACATTTCCAGCACAAGATATCTCCATTTAAACTCTAATAGTGAAACAGAACTGTGGAAAATCACAACTCATCTGTACTGAGAGAACACTCTGTGTCTAATATGGCCAGTGTCAAGAATTCTCACAAGCTGGAGAACTCTGGGGAAGAGCTGGATCAGAAGTATTCCAAGGCCAAGCCGATGTGTAACGTAACATGTGTGGGAAAGACTTTTAAGAAGCCAGCAGCTTGAGAAGGCACATGAGTATGCACAAAGAAGTCAAATTCAACATCTGCCACGTGTGTGGAAAGATATTTACACGGTGTAACCAGCTGAAAACTCATGTAAGAACTCATACAGGTGAGAAGCCATACAAATGTGAGTTACATGGTAGAGGCTTTGCTCAAACATGCCAGCTAGTCACCCATAGTTGCATGCATCATGGTGAGAAAAAAATGCTGTAAATGTGATGTATGTGATTTACAATTTGAAATTTCTAACAATATCAAGACTTATTCAAAGATATGTAGTGGAGAGAAGCCATATGTCTAAGATAGGAGTGGACAGAGATGGGCCTAAGCCAGCACATTGACCTGTCACATTCGTAGGCATATTGGAGGAAAGCCTTACGTGTGTCACACCTGTGAGAAGGTATTTGCTGTCTCTAGTTCTCTTATTATGCACAATGGAAACACACAAAAAGAAACCATACAAAGGTGGCTATCTATGGAAAAATTTGTATTTCCTCAGGAGAGATCAACAAACACATCAATAAGGAAGACTATTTATTATATAGAAATTCTTTCAAAGACATTAAAAATATAAAGATGCATGAAGCAAAAGTCCATTCTGGAACAGACAAAACTTTAGATTTCAGAATAGAGAATCAATCAAGATGGTGGAATAGACGGTCTGCAGTGTCACTCTCTACCACAAATCAACCAAATTTACAACTATAAAAATGTAACATCAGCCAAGCCGGGGTTGCTGGAGCTCAGAGGAAGAGGAGGAGAGACCTATGGAGTTCGTGAAGGCGAGAGAAACTACGATGAGAGAAAGAAAAAGCTGCTCTGAGCATTTCAGGCCACAGCTGCTTTAAGGCTCGAGCTGCTGAGCACATGGAGCAGGAGCCAGCAAAAGCTGCAGCTGTGCCCTTCAGATGGAGTTACTTGGAGGCGGCAAGGGAGAAGAGGAACTTGGTGGCCCCCAGGACAGCAAGACCACTAATAGGGTTCCCGTGGACCCACGCAGGAGTGAGGAGCCAGAACAACTGAAAAAAGGAGCCACTCAGAGGCCGGTGAGTCATCGCAAGTGACCAGCACAGGGCGCATCCCAGAGGAAGTGTTTGGAGCACGGGCAGTGGGGGAGACGTGCCCACCAGGGGAACACTGGAACACAGCAAGGACAGCTGATCTTCCCCCCAGTCAGCACAGGACCACTCAGAGGAGACTGGTCAGGAATGCAGAATTGCATGGCATGCAGTTTGATGAAAAAACTCAAGCCCAGATCAGAGATTCTGTGGAACACAGATCCGCTGGGTCACTGGAGAGCCGGAAGTACCTATAAGATCAACCATTAAACCCTGAGCTGCACAAAAGCCTTCCCTAGGGAAACAGAAGCAAAGCAGCAATTTAAACAACCACACATTCAAGTACTGGTTCCCACAGGAAGTTCCCCTGTTTTAGAAGCAAAGGACAAAATATAAGTTCCGGCCCAGGCACACCACCAGCACCTTGGGGCCTGCCTGAGAACTGGAGGCTTGGATCTGGGGACCGGACCCCACTCCTACTTCCAGGCAAATTACAGCAGTGCCTCGGGGCCAGCCTGGGGACCTGAAGCATGGAGAAGGGGACTGGACCCTCCTCCCACAACCAGGCACACCATGCCAGCACCTTGGGGCCTGCCCAGGGACCCGAGGCAAGGAGAAGGGGAATGGTCCTCTCTCCCACAACAAGGCACACTGCACCAGAGCTTCAGGGCCTGCCCAGGGACCTGAGGCATGGAGAAGGGGACTGGACCTCCCTCCCACAACCAGGAACACCATGCCAGCACCTTGAGGCCTGCCCAGGGACCCAAGGCAAGGAGAAGGGGAACAGACCTCTCTCCCACAAACAGGCACACTGAGCCAGTGCTTCAGGGCCTGCCTGGGGAACCGAGTCATGGAAAAGGGGACCGGACCTCTCTCCCACAACCAGGCACAACACGCCAGCACCTTGGGGCCCGCCCAGGGACCAGAGGCATGGAGAAGGGGACCATACACACCCCACAACCAGGCATACCACCAGTGCCAAGGAGCATGCCAAAAACAGCACCTCCACATGGGTGGCCCACCACAGCCACCACAATAACCATGGCTGCTGCAAAAGCGGCTAGAAGCCACAACCACCACAGAGGTGGTCCACCAACCACTGAAGTGCATTGACACAAGGAGAGTCACCAGCAGAGACAAAGAAAAGAAGAGGATGTCTCTTTTCACAAAGCCCATTTCAGAGTGACAGAAGAAGCATCTGCTCTATGATAATATTGGGGGAATCTGATCACACCTATCAGCATTGGACAGATCATCTAGGCAACAAATTTAGAGAGTAGCCATTATTCTTTCAAAAGGAGAGAAGAAATCTAGGGCAATTAGAGGGGGGAAGGGGGAGGGAATGGGGGAAGGGGAGAGGTTGGAGAAGGGGCATAAAGAATAATTAGTAATATTGATTTAATCAACATATCTCAATGTTCAACCCCAAAAATATGTATAATTGATTTTGATTCAATAAATAAAATTTAAAAAAAGAATAGAGAATCATATCATGCTTTGAGTAAATGAGATTCCATACAGAAATGTCCTGAATCAGAAACTATGGATTTGAAGCTTTCTGAAATGACTTTCCCACTAGCTCTTCCACTTAGGACTAAGAATCTGTTGTCAAAAATCAGTCTCCTACATCAGATACTTTCTTGTGGTCAGCTGGGAACTAGAGTTGATTTTTTTTGCAAGTTTATACTGACTGTGTAAGGAGTATAGAATTGCTAAAATTTCTGTTAGTAAACATAAATATCTCTGGTAAAACTTTTATTCACTGAAGTAAAAGCACATTTTCCCCACTAATTTATTTTTTCCAAATTGATACAAATTGTATATATTTATTACATACGACACAATGTTTTGAAATACGTAAACACTGTGGAATGGCTAAACTGGGCTAATAACATATGCATTACCTCACGTATTTATCATTTTTGTGGTGAGGGCACAAAATTTACTCTCTTAGTAATTTTTGAGAATACAGTACATTGTTATTAACTATGGTCACCAAGTTCTACAAGATCTCTTAACTTATTCCTTTTATTATATCCTTTGACCAACATCTCCACAATACCCTCACCCCCCAGCCTCTAATAAACACCATTCTACTCTTTGCTTCTGTAAGTTTGCCCTTTTAGATTCCACATATAAGCGAAGTCATGTGGTATTTGTCTTTCTGCGCCTCGCTTATTTCACTTAATAAAATGTCCTTCAGGTTCATCCATATTGTCACAAATGACAGGATTTCCTTCTCTTTTAAGGCTGAATAGTATTTCATTGTGTACATATACCACATTTTCTTTATCCATTCATCCATTGATGGACACTTAGGTTGATTCCATATCTGGGCTATTACAAATAATACTTTTTGCAATAAAAATGGTAGTACAAAAATCTCTTTGACATACTGATTTCATTTCCTTTGGAAATGCACCCAGTAGTAGGATTGCTAGGTCATATGCTAGTGCTATTTTTAATTTTTTGAGGAAATTCCATACTGTTTCCTATGATGGCTGTACTAATTTACATTCCCACCAACAGTACACGAGGGTTCCCTTCTCATCACATCCTGGCCAGCACTTATCTTTCATTGATTCCATAATAGCCATTCTAACAGGTGTGAGATGACATCTCATTGTGGTTTTAATTTGCACTTCTCTGATGACTAGCGATGTTGAGCAGTTTTTCATATACCTTATGGCCATTTGTGTATCTTTGTTTTGAGAAATGTCTATTTAGGTCCTTTGCCCATTTTTAAAAGTTTATTTTTTAAATTGATACATAATAACTGTATACATTTATACAAAAAAATGATAATTCCTTTGCCCATTTTTAATTGGGTTATTTGTTTTCTTTCTGTTGAGTTGCTTGAATTCATTATGCGAGTATATGCTGGATATTAACTCCATATCAAATGTATGGTTTGCAAATATTTTCTCCATTCCAAAGGTGGTCTTTTCACTCTATTGATTGTTTCCTAGCTGTGCAGAAGATTTTTAATTTGATATAATCTCATTGGTCTACTTTTGCTTTTTGTTACCTATACTTTTGGAGTCATATCCTAAAAGTCATTGCCCAGACTAATGTCATGAAGCTTTACCCCTATATTTTCTTCTAGTAGTTTTATAGTTTCAGATCTCATGTTTAAATCTTTAATCCAGGGAGGACAACTACACACTTGGATGAAAATAACTAAAGGAGAGAGCTGGAACACACCAAAGCAGTAGTAGAGAAGCTGGTGAGTGTAGGAACTAATGATAGCCACATAGAGAATGGAAAAAAATTCCTGGCTTCCACCACCCCATCCCCCAGCCAGGAGCACCAAGGACCCAGGAGGAGTTTCCGCCTGCAGGAAAGAGGTGAGTGAGCATGACCCATTGGGTCAGCAGTCCAAACCACAGGGGAATTGTGTGGGGAACTGCTGGGAGCCCGTGCAACTGCATTGATCTGGGGAGGGAGTTCATGCTGAGTTGCCCCCACCCCCCAGGTCCCAGGCTACTATAAACGTCACCATTCTGAAATCAGAGCCAACTCTCGAGTACATTTGACCTTATAGCCCAATAATCCCATCAGTTCCACAGCCCTGAGGGCCTCACTTTCATGCCAGGTCACCTGCACCTTAGTCTACGCCATGTCCTGACCCCTGGGAACAAGCAGTCCAGTGCAGTAAGATAGTCATGCATAAGGCAGAAAGTGTCAGTGTGCTGTTTTCGGAACCGAAAAGCCAAGTGATTGGGGCCTTTGGCCACTGCCGGTAGCCCCGCCCTCTTCAGTGACACGCCCTTGCAATTCTCACAGCCACGCAGAGTTGCTCTGTGGCTCCAGCTGACAGGTGCAGACCTGTGCACCCAGCAGGGAGGCAGTGGAGGCCCTGCACACCTCTCAGGGACACAGACCACTGCTTGTAGTACCAGTAAGTGTGCCCAGGGCTTCCACCCCAGCAGGGGAGCTGTGGAGGGAACCAGAATTTCTCTTAAGGGAATAGGAGTGCGCACTCTCCAGAGCCTAAGAGCCAACTGAGTAGGGCCTACTGCCACTACCGGCAGCACTGCCCTCTTTGGTGAAATGCTCTTGTAACTCTCACAGCCCTGCTGAGTCACTCTTGGCTCAAGTAGACCTGTGCAGACCCACACACCCCAGCTTGGAAGCTGTGGAGGCCCTGCATGCCTCGCTATAGGGCACATACCCACACCTGAAGTACCAGTGAGGCTGCCCAGGGCTGACCACCATAGCCAGAGGGCTGTAGAAGGAACCAGCATCTTTCCTGGGGGCACAGCATCTGGCCCACAGCCCCAGTGACCTGTCACAGGGCAACCCACCCCAGCTGTGGAGCTTCAGAGTGACCCAGTGACTCTCTTGGAGTCATAGGGGCATACCCACGATGGCAGAGGCCTCACCCACAGAGGCCTACTTCAGCTGAGCTCCTTCAGAGAACCCTAGAATCTCCCTTGAGGGTGTAGGGCCCTATACACAATGACAGCAACCTTACCCAGAGTGGCCCACTCTCACTGAGGAGCTTCAGAGAGACCCAACATCACCCTTGGGCCTGCCCATAACCACAGGGGCATCACCCAGAATGACCACTCTACCTGAACAGCTACTGAGGGCCCCAACATCCCTCTTGGGGCACAGGGTCTTGCTCATGACTTCAGAGGCCTTACCCAGAGTGCCTCACTCCAGCTGAGGAGCTCAGAGTGAACCAGCAGTCCTTTTGGGGGTGAAGGGTCCTGTCCAAAACTGCTACCACCTCGCCCAGAGTGGCCCATTCCAACAGTGGTACTGCAGAGCAACCCAGTGTCCATCTTAAGTATGCAGGGCCCCACCCATGAACCCAGCAACCTTATGCAGAGCAGCCTATTTCAATGGTGAAACTGCAGAGCATCTAAGCATCTCTCTTGGGGGTACAAGGTCCCACCCATGGCCCCAAAACCATGAGAGACTTTTATGAACAACTATATGCCAATAAATTGGAAAATCTAGAGGAAATGGGTAAATTTCTGGACACATACAACCTACCAACACTGACCCAAGAAAAAACAGAAAACCTGAACAGACCAATAATGAGCAATGAGAATTAATCAGTAATCAGCAGTCTCCCAACAAAGAAAAGCCCAGGACCAGATGGCTTTACTTCTGAAATCTACCAAACTTTTAAAGAAGAATTAGTATCAATTCTTTTCAAATGATTCCAAAAAATTGAAACAGAGTCCAGTCTCCCAAACTCATTCTATGAGGTAAGAACACCACAAAAAAAGAAAACTACAAGCCAATATGTTTAAGGAACATAGACGCAAAAATTTTCAACAAAATACTAGCAAACAACCCAACAGCACATCAAAAAGATTATACTCCATCATCAAGTAGGATTGATCTCAGGGATGCAAGGATGATTTAACATATGCAAATCAATAAATGTGATACACCACATCAGCAAAATGAAGGACAAAAACCATACGATTATCTCAATAGATGCTCAAAAAGCATTTGATAAAATTCAACATCCCTTCATGATAGAGACTCTCAACAAATTAGGTATAGAAGGAAAGTATCTCAACACAATAAAAGCCGTCTATGACAAACCCACAGCAAACATCATCTTGAGTGGAGAAAAGCTGAAAGTTTTTCCTCTGAGAACAGGAACAAGACAAGGATGCCCACTCTCACCACTCCTATTCAACATAGTACTGGAAGTTCTAGCCAGAGCAATCAGGCAAGAGGAAGAAATAAAGGGAATCTGAAATGGAAAAGATGAAGTCAAATTGTCCCTGTTTGCAGATGACGTGATCTTATATATAGAAAAACCCTAAAGACTCCACCAAAAAAACTCTTGCTGATAATAAATACATGAAGTAACATTGCAAGACACAAAATCAAGATACAAAAATCAGTAGCATTTGTATACAACAACAACAAACTAGCAGAAAAAGAAATCAAGAAAGCAAGCCCATTTATAGTAGTTACCAAAAAAAAAAAAAAATACCTAGGAGATTTAGGCTACCAGTCAAGATGGTGGAATAGACAGTCACCAGTGTCACTCTTTCCCACAAATCAACCAATTTACAACCATAAAAAAGCAATGACAGCCAAGCTGGGGCCGCTAGAGATCAGGGGAAGAGGAAGAGAGACCTACAGAGTGCACAAAGGCAGGAAAAGACATGATAAAAGAAAGAAAGAATAACTCCAACCATTTTGAGCCCTGGCTGCTTCAAGACTGGCCCTGGTGAGCACACGGAGCAGGAGCTGGCAAAAGCCTCAGCTGTTCCCTTCAGATGAAGTTGCTTGAAGGTGGCAGGGGAGAAGAGGGCCTTGGTGGCCCCCAGAACCGCAGGACTACTAATAGGGTTCCTGTGGACCCACATAGGAGTGAGGAGCCAGAACAACTGAAAAAAAGGAGCCATTCAGAGGCTGCTGAGTCACTGCAAGAGACAAGCGTATGGCCTGCCCCATGGGAAGTGTTTGGAGTGTGGGTGGTGATCAAGAAAGTCCCCGAATAGCCAAAGCAATCCTGAACAAAAAGAATGAAGCTGGAGGCCTTATAATACCTGACTTCAAAATATACTACAAAGCTATAGTAACCAAAATAGCATGGTACTGGCATAAAAACAGACACATGGACCAATGGAACCAAGAAATAAATCCACATATGTACAGCCAACTGATCTTTGACTAGGTGCTGAGAACATACACTGGGGAAAGGACAGCCTGTTCAATAAAGGATGCTGGGAAAACTGTATATCCATGTGTAGAAGAATAAAACTAGGACCCTCTCCTGCCATATACCAAAATCAACTCAAAATGGATTGAAGACTTAAATATAAAACCTGAAACTATAAAACTCCTAGAAGGAAACACTTCTGCATGTAGGACTGGGCAAAAGCTTTATGAATAAGACCTCAGAAGCACAGGCAACAAAAGAAAAAATAAACAAATAGAACTATAACAAATGAAAAAGTTTCTACACAGCAAAGGAAACAATCAATAAAGTGAAAAAACAACCTAAAGAATGGGAGAAATATTTGCAAAGTATGCATCTTGCAAGGGATTGATATCCAGAATATACAAGGAACTCAAACAATTCAATAGTAAAAAAACAAATAAGCAGGTTGAAAAATGGGCGAAGAAGCTGAATAGACATTTCTCAAAAGAAGACATACAAATGGTCAACAGGTAAGAGAAAAAAATGCTCAACATCACTAATCATCAGGGAAATGCAAATCAAAACTACACTGAGATCTCATCTCAATCCAGTTAAACTGTCTATTATCAAAAAGACAGCGAATAACAAAGCTGGTGAGGATATGGAAAAGGGGAATCCTTATGTCCTGCTGGTGGGACTATAAATTAGTGCAGCCATTATGGAAAACAGTATGGAGGTTTCTCAAACAACTGCCAATAGAACTACCATATGATTCAGCAATCTCACTACTGGATATGTACTCAAAGGAATGGCACTTCCATGTTTATTGCAGCTCTACTCACAATAGCCAAGATATGGAACCAACCTAAATGCCCATCAACAGATGATTGGATAAAGAAAATGTAGTAGAGTTCTGGTCAAGATAGCAGAATAGACGGTTCCCAGCATCACTCTCTCCCAAAAGCAACCAATTTACAGCTATAAAAATGTAACATCAGCCAAGCTGGGGCCGCTGGAGGTCAGGGGAAGAGGAGGAGAGACCTATGGAGTTCATAAAGGAAAAACCACAATGAGAGAAAGAAAAAACTACTCTGAGTGTTTCAGGCCATGGCTGCTTTAAGGCTCAAGCTGCTGAGTGCATGGAGCAGGAGCCAGCAGAAGCCGCAGCTGTGCCCTTCAGATGGAGTTACTTGGAGGCAGCAGGAGAGAAGAGGAACTTGGCGGCCCCCAGGACAGCAAGACCACTAATAGGGTTCCTGTGGACCCATGCAAGAGCGAGGAGCCAGAACAACTGAAAAAAGGAGCCACTCAGAGGCCGGTGAGTCATCACAAGGGACTGGCACAGGGCCCATCCCATGGGAAGTGTTTGGAGCACGGGTAGTGAGGGAGACAGGCCCACCAAGAGAACACTGGGACACAGCAAGGACAGACGACCTGCCCCCCAATCAGCATAGGACCACTCAGAGGAGACTGGTCAGGAATGCAGAATTGCAAGGCATGCTGTTTGATGAAAAAACTCGAGCCCAGATCAGAGATTCTGCGTAACACAGATCCGCTGGGTCACTGGAGAGCCAGAAGTACCTGTAAGATCAACCATTAAACCCTGAGCTGCACAAAAAGCCTTCCCTAGGGAAACAGCAGCAAAGCAGCAATTTAAACAACCACACACTCAAGTACTGGTTCCCACAAGAAGTTCCCCCGTGTTAGAAGCAAAGGACAAAAAATTAGTTCCAGCCCAGGCACACCACCAGCACCTTGGGGCCTGCCTGAGAACTGGAGGCTTGGATCTGGGGACCAGACCCCACTCCCACTTCCAGGCAAACTGTGCCAGCACCTTGGGGCCAGCCTGGGGACCCGAGGCATGGAGAAGGGGACTGGATGCCCCCCCACAACCAGGCATACCAAGCAAGCACTTCAGGTCTCACCCAGTGACCCAAGGCATGAAGCTGAAGACTGGACCCTCCTCCTACAACCAGGCACACCATGCCAGCACCTCAGGGCCCATCTGGGGACCTGAGGTATGGAGAAGGGGACCAGACCTCTCTCCCACAACCAGGCACACTGCGCCTGCACCTCAGGGCCCACCCAGGGACCCGGAGCATGGAGAAGGGGACCGGACCCTCCTCCCACATCCAGGCATACCATGCCAGTGCCTTGGGGCCTGCCCAGAGACCCAGGGCATGGAGAAGGGGACCAGACCACCCTCCCTCAACCAGGCATGCCATGCCAGCACCTTGGGGCCCACCCAGGGACCCAGGACATGGAGAAGGGGACTGGACTACCCTCCCACAACCAGGCACACTGTGCCAGTGCTTCAGGGCCCACCCAGAGACCCCGGGCATGGAGAATGGGACCAGACTGCCCTCCCTCAACCAGGCACACCGAGCCAGCTAATTGGGTCTTGCACAGTGACCCGAGGCATGGAGAAGGGGACCAGACACACCCCACAGCCAGGCATACTGCCAGTGCCAAGGAGCATACCAAAAACAGTACCTCCATGTGGGTAGCCCACCACAACCAACACAATAACCATGTATGCTGCCATCAGATGCCACGACCACCACACAGGTGGTCTGCCAGCCACTGGAGTGCATTCACACAAGGAGAGTCACCAGCAGAGACAAAGAAAAGAAGAGGATGTCTCTTTCCACAAAGCCCATTTCAGAGTGACAGAAGAAGCATCTGCTCTATGATAATATTGGGGGAATCTGATCACATCTCTCAGCATTGGACAGATTATCTAGGCAACAAATTTAGAGAGTAACCATTATTTCAGAAGGAGAGAAGAAATCTAGGGTAATTAGATAGGGGAGGGGGAGAGAACAGGGGAAGGGGAGAGATTGGACAAGGGGCATAAAGAATAATTATGATTTGTAACAATATATATGCTAGTAATATTGATTTGATCAACATATCTCAACGTTCAACCCCCAAAATGTGTATAATCGATTTTGATTCAATAAATAAAATAAATTTTTTAAAAAAAGAAAATGTAGTATATATACACAATGGAATACTACTCAGCCAGTCAGTCATAAAAAAGAATGAAATTCTGCCATTTTCAGTAGTATGGGTGAGCTTGGAGAAAATTATGTTAAGTGGGAGCTAAAAAATAAATAAAGGAACAAACAATAATAATAAGTTGAATTTTCAGAAGGAGAGAGCAGAACTGTGGTTACTAGAGGCAGAAAAGAGGAAGGGGGTGTGGGAATAGAGAGTAGATAATGTACACAAAACAGCTAGATAGGAAAAATAAATTCTATTGGTGTACAGTTGAGTTAGGCATTTAACAATAATTTACTGCATGTTATCAAAGGGCTAGAAGAAACCAAATGTCCTCATCACAAAGAAATAATTAAGTTTTGTAATGATGAATATGCTAATTACCCTGATTTGAACATCACACATTGTATACATGTATTGAAATAGCAATTCAACTCTGTATGCCACAAATATGTGTAATCAGTATGTCTCAGTAAAAAAATTTTTAATCCATATTGAGTTGGTTTTTGTATATGGTGTGAGATAAGGATCTAATTTAATTTTTTTTCATGTGGCTATCCAGTTGTCTCAACATCACTTATTGAAGAGACAGTCTTTTCTTCATTGTGTGTCCTTGGCATCATTGTCAAAAGTCAATTGACTGTAAATGGGGGATTTATTTCTGAGCTTTCTATTCTGTTCTATTGATCTATGTGTCTGTTTTGATTCCTATAGTTTCATATTATATTTTGGAATCAGGTAGTGTGATACCTCCAGAATTTTTTTTTTTTTTGGCTAGGTTTGCTTTGACTATTCAGGGTCTTTTGTGGTTCTGTATGAATTTTAGGATTGTCTTTTTTTCTATTTCTGTGAAAAATATCTTTGGGATTTTGATAGGGATTGCACTCAATCTGTTGATTATTTTGGGTAGTATGGGAATTTTTAAAATATTAATTCTTTCAATCCATGAACATGGGATATTTTTCCATTTATTTGTGTCTAATTTCTTTAATCAGTGTTTTATAGTTTTTAGTGTACAGGTCTTTTACCTCCTTGGTTGAATCTAAATTGTTTTTTGATTTCTTTTTTAGATAGTTTGTTGTTAATGTATTGAAACACTACTGATTTTTTTTCCTGAAAGTCTACTGAATTTGCTGATTAGTTCTGGGTGTTTTCTGGCTATTTTTTCTTTTGGTGTAACTTTAGGGTTTTCTATATATAAAATGATGTCATCTGCAAACAGGAACAATTTAAATTCTTCCTTTCTGACTTGGATGCCTTTTATTTCTTTTTCTTGCCTCGCAAGATTTCCAATACTGTATTGGATAGAAGCAGCAAAAGTGGGAATACTTGTCCTGTTCCTGATCTTAGAGGAAAACCTTTCAGCTTTTAATCATTGCATAAGATGTTAGTTGTGGGATTGTCATTTATGCCCTTTATTATGTTGAGGTACATTATTTCTCTACCTAACTTATTGAAAGTTTTTATCATGAAAGGATGTTGAATTTTTTCAAATGCTTTTTACTGCATCTATTGAGATGATCATATGGTTTTTGTCCTTCATTCTGTTAATATGGTATATAAGATTTATAGATTTGTGTAGGTTGAACCATGCTTGTTTCCCAGGGGTAAATCCCACTCAATTGTGTTGAATGATCTTTTTAATATACTGTTAAATTCAGTTGGCTGGTATTTGTTGAGGTTGTTTACATCTATGTTTATCAGGGAAATTGGCCTGTAATTTTCTTTACTTGTAGTGTCTTTGTCTGGCTTTGATATTAGTGCAATGCTGGCCTCATAAAATGAGTTTGGAAGTTTCCATCTTCGATACTTTTGGAAGACTTTGGAAATAATTGACATTGGTTCTACTTTAAATGTTTGGTAGAATTCAGCAGTGAAGCCACCATGTCCTGGGCTGTTCTTTGATGGGACCTTTTATTACTGATTCAATCTCCTTATTCATTATTGAGCTGTTCAGATTTTTCATTTCTTCGTGATTCAGTCTTGGTAGGTTGTATGGAAATTTTAGCTCTGCTAATCCATCCACATGGATGAGATGCTTTGCCATAATATTTATATATACTTCAATTAAGCATATATCAAGTAGTGAATATAATTATTATTTATATTGAAATATTAATGTGTGGGAGTATCAGATTTTAAACTGCCACATAATCTCTTAGAATAGCACAATTTATTCTACAGAATTGAATATATTATGATGTGACTTAAGGATTGTCACATTAATTATAAGCAAGTGAATACAGGAGACTTTGAACTAAAATCTTGAGGATATATGAATTCGTAGAGAATCAAGGTTGATCAGGTAACCATTATGCACTATGTTAAGTTTAAAGCAGATGAGTCTTAAACAAACTTATTCTAACTAATGAATAGTTATCTTGCATACACAAATTACTACCTCTCACATGATTAAGAGTTATTTATCCTAAAAGAGCACACCACCTTTTTTAAATGTAATCTTCTTCAATGAAGCCAGTTGAAATTTCATCTGAGATTAAATTATTTGGCCAATAAATTCGCTTTCTCTGCTGCAAACCTTGAGTCAACTTAAAGCCATTATTGATATAAAAGGATATGATTGTATTGTACTACAGGTATATAAGATGTCACCACTGGGAGAAGCTAGGAGAAGAATTGATTGGACTCTATGTACTATTTTTGCTACTCCTATGAGTCTACAATTATTTCAAAATTAAAAATTTTTTAAATTATCAAAGACATGTAAAGACATGAAATTATCTTGGGCAACCCAAACCACAGCCCTGCTCTCAAAAGTGATTTGTTGAATGTTTGCTCAGACTAGGGCTTCTAGTTTTCACAATGTTATTACAAAACCAGTATTTATAAGAGAATACTCTGTAAGGCTGACTTTCAATCATCTAAACTGAACCTAAGTGAACCTCATGTTAATACAATGAAATCATAATTTAATTTCCACTTTGATTTTTAAATCCAGTTATAGAGATTTCCCCAACATCATACCAAAAGTAACTATTTCATTACTCCCTTCTAAGTCACAGGAGTTTTTAAAAACTATGGAGTTAAAATGTGCATGTGTGAGAAATGCCCTCACCCATCCAAGGCCAAAGGATGGACACAGAGACACGAGGTACAGTGAAGCGAGACTTTAGTTACGGCCTTGCAAGGTTCGGGTGTCTGATGGGCAGGCACAGGGAAGAGGGCTGTAGCAAGCAATTTATTCCCTAGTGCGCAAGGTCCTGCCCCCGCCTCCACATTGGCTGGGGTGCACAATCTTCCCAGATGATATCTAAGATTACCCAGATTTATTACCCCCTTGTAAGAAATTTCTTTGTCTGAGGGCTCAGGACAAGCCTGTGAAAAAGGCCCCTAGAAACTCTGTGAAAAGAGAAACATTAGGAAACGAAGAGAACAATAAAGGCTATTAATCATTACCGTCTCAAGGAGAACTTTATCCATTTGAAGTAAACAATTAAGGGCTGGTAACTCATTATCAGCTCAAGGAGAACTTTATCTATTCAGTGATCCCCCCCAGGAATGGGCCCGGACCAGTCAGACAACTTTTGGGCTAGGCTTGAATTATTTCTGAAAACGAATCATTTAGATTATTTTCTCACAGCGTGTATTTGTGCCACTGAGGATGTGAATCTTTGTCCATTCGTGGAGAAATATAGAGCATTAGAGAGATAGATCCTGTCTGCTAAGATTTCCAGTTTCCCCAAGAATCATTATGTGTGCCCTGAGAAAAATTATTATAGACCATGCCTCACTTCCCCAATTGGAAGTTAATTTTTTCACATACCCTCTTCCAGAGAGCTGAAATAAAATAAATGAAGCAATGTGTATTGTAGGTATAAAAGTGTGTGTGTGTTCGTGTGCACACACACATATAGCAAATGCTATCATCAATTAAGATGTGTCTAATTTTTGGGGTCTTTTGAATTGTTTCACCCAAAAAATAGGTTTAGGATTCTAAATTATGGCTAAAGTCCACGATTTTAAAACCAAGCTAAAAATAATCATGATTGGTTACCAAAAAAAAGATTGGGTAGGCTTTGGCAGCAGATGAGTTTCCCAACTGTATGAAGTCAGGATTCTCCAATGGACTTCTCTTTTATGCTCCTGAGTTCGATTTAACTCTTACAAAAGGTATTTTCAGAAAAGCACCTGC
Source organism: Cynocephalus volans (assembly GCF_027409185.1). Taxonomy (NCBI): domain Eukaryota; kingdom Metazoa; phylum Chordata; class Mammalia; order Dermoptera; family Cynocephalidae; genus Cynocephalus; species Cynocephalus volans. Next base: position 41,623,796 of record NC_084478.1, on the reverse strand, counting down.
TGATCTCATTTTTGGTCTCTAGATCTCCTCTGAGGGAGCCCTGTTTCTTGTCTCCAACAATGCCATGAAACCTGCCTATCTCTGCCATAGCAATGTGATAAGATTAAGTTTTATACCTTGGCTTTGAACAAATGACCTTTGTCCTTGGTTTGGTCTTTAAAGATGTTTACCTGGATCATGATATCTGATTATTGGGTCTTCTAAGATTACTTGAGTAATGGAATTTTAGTTAATAAATGAATTATTGTTTTATTTCTTTTGTTTTCTTTTTAAACCAATGTGGACTGTGGATATTTATTCCCCAATCTTCTAAGGCACAGGGCTACTCTACATGACTAGATCTTGCTCAAACCTCACCCTTGTCCACCAGAATTATAATGTATGGATTGTGGGACCCAGGAATTAATATTTTTTAAAAAGCTCCCTAGATAATTCTAATCTGCAACTAGGGCTTAGAACTGCTGGACTGGAGTGGTCTTCTTACTTTAAAATGTCTGAGTCCTAGGATTTTAACCTCCTGATGCACCACCTACTTCAGTGAAATACCAGAGATGCTGGGAGCATAAAGCAATTGTCATGACTATGCCAATCCCATGGGAGTGGAGCTCTTTCCCTCTGAGATTTTGAAGTGTATTTTGTGCACTGCTTTAATGTTTTCTCTTTTCTTTTTTTCTTTTTTGGTCAGAAAACAAGTTTTAATATATTTTAAAAGACTAACATCATAGAAAATAATAGAAAATATGCTCTCTGACCACAATAACAGAAAGAAATTTAGAAAATTCACAAATGTGTGGAAATTAAACAACACTCTCCTAAATGAACAACGGGTGAAAAAAAAAATCACAGGGAAATCAGAGAGTACTTTGAGATAAAAATCAAAGCACAACGTATCAAAATTTATAGGATACAGGGCTCATGCAGTGCCTAGAGGAAAATTTATATACTTGTAAAACACCTATATTAGAAATAAGAAAAATCTCAAATCAGTAATGCAAACTTTTACCTTAAGAAAATAGAAAAAGAAGAGCCAACTAAAGCAAAAGCAAATATAAGTAGGAAATAATATAGATTACAACAGAAACATATGAAATAGGGAATTAAAAAATAGAGAAAAACAACAAAACCAAAAATTGATTCTTTAAAAATGTAAACAAAATTTGCAAACCTTTATATAGACTGACCAGGAAAGAGAGAGAAGCCCCAAATCACCAAAATCAGAAATAAAGCAGGGGCATTATTACATTGTCATTATGGTTTTTTGTGGTGGTAAGATTTAGTTTCTTTGTCTTGCTCATTTGCATTTTTCTTCTACCAGTGGGTTTTGTTCTTTTTTGTGTATTCATGGTAGTGATTATTGTTTTTCAGACTTCAGATGCAGGACTTCCTTGAGGATTTCTTGTAGGGCTGGTCATGTGGTGGTGAACTCCTGCAGTTTTTGTTTGTCTGGGACATACACTATTTCTCCTTTCTGAAGGAGAGCCTTGCTAGGTACAGTATTCTTGGCTGGCCCTTTTTTTCTTCTAGTATTTTAAATATATCATCCTGTTTTCTTCTGGCCTGTAGAGTTCCTGTTGAGAAGTCTGCTGTTAGTCTGATAGGGGCTCCCTTATAGGTGACTTGATGCTTTTCTCTTGCTTCTTTTGAGAGTCTCTGTTTGTCTTTGAGCTTTGCCTGTTTGACTTTAATGTGTCTTGGAGAGGATTTGGGGGTTGAATCTGTTTGGGGATCTCTCAGCCTCCTGGATCTGAAGGTCCATGTCTCTCCCTATACCTTGGAAGTTTTCCATTATTATTTCATTGAATAGGTTTCCCATGCCTTTTCCTTTCTCCTCCACTTCTGGAACACCCGTGATTCGAATGTTTGTGCACTTAAGGTTGTCTGCTATCTCTTAGATTTTCTTCATTTTTCAAAATTCTCTATTCCTTTTTTGTCCACCTGGGTTATTTCAAAAAGGCTATCTTCAAGATCAGAAATTCTTTCTTCTGCTTTTCTAGCCTGCTGCTAAAGCTATTAGTTGTGTTTTTTATTTTGTTGAATGAATCTTTCAGTTTCATGAGTTCTGCTACATCTACATTTTTTTGTTTGTTTTGTTTTGTTTTTTAAAGATGACTGGTAAGGGGACCTTAACCCTTGACTTGGTGTTGTCAGCACCATGCTCTCCCAAGTGAGCTAACTGGCCATCCCTATATAGGGATCCAAACCCAGGGCCTTCATGTTATTGGCACCACACTCCCAAGTGAGCCACGGGCCAGCCCTTGCTTACAGTTTCTGAGGCTGGGAAATCCAAAGTCCATCTGGTGGTGGCAGCAGTGATCCAGGGGTCTCACATTGCAAGATGGTGGAAGCAGAGAGAGAGCAGAGAGAGACAGACTCTCCTCTTCTTTTAAAGCCCTCAGAACCACACCCCTGACCGCCATTTTTTAATCCATTCACTACTGCATGGTCCTACAATCCAATCACCTCTTCAAGACTCCACCTTTCAATTACCATAATAGGATTTCCCACCCTCTTAACAGTCACAGTGGGGGCTAAGTTTCTAATGCATAAAACTTGGGAGACACAATTCAAGCTTCAGTGAGTTTTGGGGGGACATAATTCAATCCACTACAGTGGTGTCATATTTTCTTGGGTTTTCATATCTCTGGTATCTCTGTGTTGATGTCTAGTCATCTGGTAAAGCAGTTGCTTCTTCTACTACTCTGGAGAGGTCTTTGAGGAAAGAGACATCCTCTTCTTTTTCCTGTCTCTGCTGGTGACTCTCCTTCTGTCAATGCAGTCAAGTGTCTGTCAGGCCACCTGCATAGTGGCTGTGGCTACTGCTGTGGTGTTGAGCTGCTTTTGCGGCAGCCATGGCTGTGGCAGTGGCTGTGGTGGGCCACCCACACAAAAGTGGCGTTTTTGGCATGCTCTCTTGCCTGCTCCTGGGTGGAGAGGGGTGTATTTTTATTTTTGGCACAAGAAAAGGTGAAATGAAATGATCTCTCTCTCTCTTGCTCTCTCTATCTCTCTCACACACACAGACAAACACACACACACACACGGACTTATTTTCCCTTTTAAGTTTAGAACTCTGGCTTGTTTTCTGATAACCAGTTATTGGGACTGATACCAACAAACTACCTTTGGATAATGAATAGGCTTTCCACTTGGAACATTCTAGGTTTTATATCTCTTATAAGAAAAAGTAACTGAGCATTTTTGTTGATGTGGGGCTGGGACTTGAATCTTATTCTGGTAGGTACATTTAAGCAACATCTTTCTACCATCTAATTCCTGCCCTTGATTTATACACCATGGAGGAGCAACTTAAGGCAAAAAGAAAACTCATCCCATGTCCCCAGTGGGGTTTACTATACACGTATACAGTTGTGCACATTGCCTCACAAATAACGGGTACTTAATAAAGACTTGGTTGAATCAATGTCTGGTATACTTGGGTCAATGAGCACAGAGGGTTTCTGGGGGGTGATGATGGGGCGCTGACAGTAGTCATATTTCAGGAATGATTGGTGGTGCCACTGAGAGATAATTTGCCATAAAGGAAAGAGAAGCTTGACACAGCAAGCCAGTCTCTGTTGAGGATTGAGAGAAAATGATGATTTTGACCCCAGTGTGAGAATACCATGTTTGTCTGACAGTGTCAGAGCAGCCATCTTAGGAGCAGTGGCTCCTAAGCCACTAAGGAGGTGTGCTATGCCCTGAGAACAAAGTCTGCATGCATGAACTGAACTCACTCTGCAGTGTTTCTGGGCCCAATCACACTGCTCTAGGATCATTTTCCTACTGAGAAAAACACAGAGGAAAGGAGTGTCCTGTACCCTCCTTTATTTTATTTTATTTTGGAGCACAAAGGGTAGAGAAATTTTGACATGATCAGGAGTGAACATAAAAGCACAGCTGAGAACTTCAGCTCCAGGGGCATGGAGGTTCAGTGGAGTCCCAGCCCTTCTAGCCTTGACAGTCTTCATCTACCAGGACTGTAGACACATGTAAAGGGTCTTGGGAATTCCCAGAAACCCTTGGTCTGTTATATCTCCCTTATTATTCTTCAGGATTCATTTTCCACATCTTTCTTGTAGTACTAGAAAGCCCTGAGTTCTAGTTTATAGCATGTGTGTGGCTTCTGTTTGTGGTATGTAAGAGGGTTTCTGTAATTTTATTCACATTATTCCAAATTACTCCAGAATCTCTACCATATTATCATACCAAGGACTTATACAAATAATCTATAAGGCAAAGCTAAAGAAAGAGTTTAATGTTTAAGACATTTGAAAATAATAAATATACACACGTAAACATGAGAAGATTAAGTGGAAAAACTATAGAGATAGCAACAGAAGGGTTATTTGAATGAGAGAATAATAATGGTCTGTTTCCTTATTTATGTTATTGATGACATATAAAAGTATGCAAATCTTAAGAGTACAGCCTGAAAAATTTTACATATGTAAACATCTATGTATCTGTCCGGGGCCAAAGAGCCTGATCATAGCCTGCCCAGGGTCATGAAGCCCTGCCAATAGCCCTCTGACACTAAAGATATGAATGCTGTGACCTTTCCGCCCTTTTCTCCTTCTTACTGCTTACAGAGCCCTAGGTGTAGATCACCGCTGCTTTGCTTTAGATAGCTGAGAAATGTTCCATTTCCTGGAACGATTTGCCCTGTGATTTTTCCCAGAAAACATCTGCATACTTCCTTATCTGCTGATTCCCTCCTGCTGTCTATTAAGCTGTGACCTTCTGGCTAATAAACGAGACTTGATCAGAATACTGTCTTGTCTCCATTTCTCACGTCTCTTGTCCCATCCAATTCCCACTCCCCCCTCCAGGGTCTGCATTGAATATCCCACGGGTCGGGACATTTCTGGCGCCCAAACGTGGGGCACTGGTTACGGGGGACACCGTGAGGAAGACAGTGCATCGGAGGGTCGACCGCTGGAAATGAAAGAGTAAAACCTTTGTCCGCTGCGGGAACCTGCCGCGTCAGGATAAGGTGAGTAAGCGCGCCCGATAATGGGACAAGAATTAAGTTGTCATGATATCTACATAAGACAGTTACAAAAAGCTTTAAAGACACGAGGAGTAAAGGTTAAGTCAAGTGATTTGCTTAAATTCTTTGATTTTGTGAAGGACCTTTGTCCCTAGGAACTATTAATTATAAAAAATGGGTTAGAGTAGGTGCTGCTTTGCAAGATTATTTTGAAACTTTTGGGCCAGAAAAAGTCCCTGTAACTGCCTTTTCTTTTTGGAATTTAATTAAAGATATGACCCAAGATAAAGATAAATTCCCCGAAGTTTCTGAAACTATGGTCCAGACTGAACAAATATTAAAGACAAATTCCAAAACAGACGTCCGAGCCTCCTCTCCATCTCCTGACAAAAACATAGATCCCATATCTCTAGAGGACGATTTGGAACAAGCCGTGACACCTGCTGTTAAACCCAAAACGCCCAAAAAATATCCGGTATTGAAACTTCAAAATAAAGAGAAACCTCTAAATTCTGATCCCTCCAAGGTGATTGGGGCGATCTGGACACAGAGGCCGCTGAATACCATGCGCCAGATGATGCATTTTTGGCTCAGCCCTTGTCGCACCCTCCCCCTTACAATTTGCCCTCCACTCCCGCGGTGGTGATGGTATCAGATCCTTTAAAAAATTTAGAGTCAAAAGTTCAACAATTAGAAAAACAAATTCTCTTAGAGGAAAAGCTCCAGGTCTTAATGACCAAACTGCAAGAATTACAAACAAAACGTAAGAATACAACATGTCAAACTAAAGTGACTGGCTATTGCCCTCCGTTAAACAACAAGTTAGCCCCCCCTCACAGAAAGAGCTCCCATTCATGTAGATCAAAGTCTTTTTGACCAACTTGAGGCCTTCCCAGTATCTGAATCTGTGGATAATGTTGGACGGATTACCCACAAACATGACAGGCTGCGATTTAATATTATCAAAGAGCTAAAAGGCGCCATTTCCCAATATGGGCCCACAGCACCTTATACCCTTGCTATATTAGAATCTGTGGCTGAAAGCTGGCTCACTCCTATAGATTGGAACACCCTTGTCAGAGCCACACTCTCAGGGGGTGATTACTTACTCTGGAAGTCCGAATTTTTTGAAAACTGCAAAGACATTGCCAGAAAAAGCCTTCAGGCTGATAAAGATTGGGGTCTTGATATGTTGACCGGCTCCGGTGACTATTCCAGTATTGAGGAACAAAAAAACTATGACCCAGGTCCATTTTCCCAAATTCAAACAGCTGCTTTAAAGGCTTGGAGAAGGCTCCCAGCTAAGGGGGATTCAAGCGCTTCGCTTACAGGAGTAAAACAAGGGCCTGAAGAGCCTTTTTTGGATTTTGTTAACCGGCTAATGACAACAGCAGATAGGTTGTTAGGCAATGCGGATGCCAATCTTGATTATATAAAACAATTGGCTTTTGAAAATGCTAATCCTGCATGCCAGGCGGCCATTAGGGCCCGCAAAAATAAAACTGACCTCCAAAGATATATTCGTCTTTGCTCGGACATTGGCTCCTCTTATCAACAAGGTCTAGCCATGGCCGCAGCCCTCAGTGGACAAACAGTAAAGGATTTTTTAGCTAATAAAGGCCAAAATAATAAAGGTTGCTTTAAATGTGGCAAGCCTGGTCATTTTGCTAAAAACTGTCAGGAGGTACCAGACAAAAGCCGTAGTCACCAAGCCTCCTGGACTTTGCCCACCATGTAAAAGAGGAAAACATTGGGCAAATGAATGTAGATCCAAAACTGATGCTCAAGGAAATCCCTTACCGCCCCCTCAGGGAAACGGGAAAAGGGGCCAGCCCCAGACCCCGAACCAAAGTGGGGCTATCAAGTTTGTCCCAGCCAACAACAATCCGTTTCAAACCTCACTAGAGCAACCCCAGAGAGTGCTGGACTGGACCTCTGTTCCACCTCCCGCACAGTATTAACTTCTGAAATGGGACCTCAAATTTTAAATACAGGGGTCTTTGGTCCATTGCCCCCTGGTACTTTTGGACTTGTCCTAGGTCGCGGCTGTTCAATATTCAAAGGGCTACAAATTTTTCTCAGAGTAATTGATAATGATTTTACTGGAGAAATTAAGCTTCTGGCCAAAGCAACTACTGACATTGTCACGATTCCACAAGGAGAAAGAGTAGCCCAGCTTATCCTACTTCCCCTAGTTAAAACAAATAATAAAGCCCATAATATTGTGAGAGGTGCAGACAATTTTGGATCCTCAGATGCTTACTGGGTCCAACAGATTTCCTGTCAAAAACCCTCTCTTACCTTATGGTTGGATGGTAAACAATTCACTGGCCTAATAGATACTGGGGCTGATGTTACTATCATTAGACAAGAGGACTGGCCTGCCACTTGGCCCCTTTGTGATACCTTAACCAATCTAAAGGGAATTGGACAAAGCCGCAATCCTAAACAGAGTTCTAAATTTCTTACATGGACAGTTAAGGAAAATAATTCAGGTCTTATTCAACTGTATGTCATCCCTTACTTGCCTGTCAATCTTTGGGGCAGGGATCTGCTCTCACAAATGAAAATAATAATGTGCAGCCCTAATGAAATAGTTACAGCACAAATGCTGGCTCAAGGATATAGTCCAGGCAAAGGTTTAGGAAAACAGGAACAAAGTATTTTACAACCCATTCAGGCAACTGGCCAACTTAATAAACAGGGCTTTGGAAATTTTTGATTTCGGCCATTGATAAGCCTGTACCCCAAAGGCATGCTGACCCCAAAACTTGGAAGTCAAGCAAGCCCATTTGGGTTGATCAGTGGCCATTAACCTCGGAAAAATTATGTGTCGCTCAACAGTTAGTACAGGAACAGTTACTGGCAGGACACATTGTTGAGAGTAACTCCCCCTGGAATACTCCTATATTTGTTATTAGAAAAAAATCTGTAAAACGGAGACTGCTTCAGGACCTAAGAGCTGTTAATGCCACAATGGTGGTTATGGGCGCTTTGCAACCTGGCTTGCCATCCCCAGTGGCAATTCCTTCAGGCTCTTTTAAAATTGTTACAGATCTCAAAGATTGCTTTTTCACAATTCCCCTACATGCTAGTGACCAAAAACGTTTTGCTTTTAGTCTCCCCTCCATAAATTTTAAGGAACCCATGAAACGATACCAATGGCGGGTCCTGCCCCAGGGAATGGCCAATAGTCCTACCTGATGCCAAAAATTTGTGGCTGCAGTCATCCAACCAATCAGATCTGTGGAAAGATATGTACATTATACACTATATAAATGACATTTTACTTGCCGGCGATTCAAAAGACAGGGTTTTACAATGTTTTATCCAGCTTGAAAAGCAGTTAGCTTTAGCAGGTTTACAAATAGCTCCAGCAAAGATACAGTTTCATGATCCCTACACCTTTTTGGGTTTTCATATAATGGGACACAAAATTACCAACCAGAAGTCTTCCATCCACACAGATCAATTACAAACCCTTAATGATTTTCAAAAACTTTTAGGCAATATAAATTGGCTCCGTCCATATTTAAAACTTACTACTGGAGACCTAAAGCCCTTATTTGATATTTTAAAAGGAAATCCTGACCCTAAATCTTCCAGATCTCTCTCTCCAGAAGCACTGACTACATTACAAAAAGTAGAAAATGCTATTGCAGCTCAATTTGTCTCTTACTTGGATTATACCCAACCCTTAACGTTTATTGTATTCAATACGGCTCTTGTCCCTACTGGGCTATTTTGGCAGAACAACCCTATTATGTGGGTTCATTTACCTTCATCACCAAAAAAACCTTGCTTCCTTACTTTGATGCTGTTGCAGATTTAATTATATTAGGTCAAGAAAATAGTAGAAAGTACTTTGGGCTTGAACCACACAAATTAATCCAGCCCTACACCCAACAACAGGTCCACTGGCTTTTACAAAATTCTGATACTTGGGTAGTGGCTTGTGCCTCTTATGAAGGCACAATAGACAATCATTGTCCATCCAATAAACTTATTCAGTTTTGTAACTTACACACTTTTGTTTTTCCCCGAGTTACTCGTAACTCGCCGGTAACTAATGCCCTTTTGGTTTTTACTGATGGTTCATCCACAGGGACTGCAGCTTATACCATTAATAATCACACAGTCCGCTTTACTACTTGTTATACTTCTGCCCAACTTGTGGAGTTACAAGCTGTTATTCAGGTTTTTTTAACCTTCCCAAATCAGGCTCTCAATCTTTATACTGATAGTGCCTATTTAGCCAATTCTATCCCCCTTTTAGAAACAGTTCCCCAAATCAAACATACCTCCACTGCCACTGAGCTTTTTTTGCAATGCCAAAAACTGATTCAACAAAGACGTTTGCCCTTTTTTATAGGTCATGTTAGAGCACATTCCTACCTCCCAAGCCCTCTCGCCATGGGAAACAAATTGGCTGATGCAGCCACTAAAACAGTGGCCACCATTACCGCTGATCCTGTTACACAGGCACAACTACTCACTCCCTTCATCATATTAATGCTCACACACTGAGGTTAATGTTTCAAATCACTAGAGAACAAGCTAGACAGATAGTTAAACAGTGTCCTTCCTGTGTTACACTCTTGCCTGTTCCCCATTTGGGAGTTAATCCTCGAGAACTTGTCCCAAATGTGCTTTGGCAAATGGATGTTACACATTTATCAGAATTTGGTAATCTAAAATATGTTCACGTGTCCATAGACACCTACAGTGGGTTTTTGCTCGCCACTTTACAGACAGGAGAAGCAACCAAACATGTTATTGCTCATTTGCTACATTGTTTTTCAATCCTGGGAATCCCAAAACAGATTAAAATGGACAATGGCCCTGGCTATACCTCCAAGGCTTTCCAAGATTTTTGTGCTAGATTACAAATTCAACATAATACAGGCATTCCCTTTAACCCTCAAGGCCAAGGAATTGTCGAAAGAGCCCACTTATCTCTAAAAACTTGCCTTGAAAAAATAAAAAAGGGGGAATGGTACCCCACAAGAGGCTCCCCCAGGAATTAACTAAATCATGCCCTTTTCATCCTTAATTTTTTAAATCTTGATGTCAACGGCAAATCAGCAGCAGACCGTTTTTGGCATTCCGAGTCCCAATCACAATTTGCCATGGTCAAATGGAAGGACCCCCTAGATAACTCCTGGAATGGCCCAGATCCAGTTTTGATCTGGGGTAGAGGTTCAGTCTGTGTTTTTTCTCGCACTCATAACTCGGCCAGATGGCTGCCAGAATGGCTGGTTAAACAAGTTGATCATAACCTCTCAGCCAGGGATTCGGTAGATCCCTGAGAATGCCTTTTTCTTTCCTTTTCCACAGGGGTCATGGCAACCAGCATTTTCTTCCTGACTGTTGGTTTATCTGGTCAACTGCCCAAGGTCCAGTCTGGCTTTGGAGATCCTGGACTTGCTCGCCAATTGGTGAACAAACAGTAAGGAAACCATGTGATTGCAAGGGTGGGACCGTTTCTAGTCCTCTTACATCATACGTATCTGTTGTAGATTGTGACACCCATTCAGCTTATTTGTCCTCATCATCTCCCGATTATAGTTGTGTTGAAAAACCTAAGTTCATAGCCAGCAGTGGTGGTAGCCTTAAGCCATGTCCTTGCAGCACGTTTGCTGAATCTATGCATAGCACTTGTTATTCTTCATACCAGTTGTGCACTTCTGGAAACCAAACATACTTCACAGCCACCCTGATTAAAAATTATGCAGGGACTTTTGGAGGGGATCTTGCAGGTCCCCCTTCTGCTGTCGGGCTTGCCTCAAATAAGTACGCCCAAGCCCCTTGTACAGGTTCAGTAGGTCAACCTATTTGTTGGTCCAGCACTCCCCTCGTTCACATATCTGATGGAGGAGGCCCTCAAGACCAAACTAGAATTCTAAAAGTGGAAACAAAAATTCAAGAAATGCATGACATTTTGTTTCCTCAACTTACCTATCACCCCCTGGCCCTGCCCAAGAACAGGGGTGATTTAGGGCTTGATCCTCAGACCTCCAACCTTCTTTATGCAACTCATAAGTTGCTTAATGCCACCAATCCTGATCTTGCTCAAAATTGTTGGCTCTGTCTGATAGTAGGACAGTCTGTCCCTGTTGCTTTTCCCGCTTTGTCTTTTAATTATTCTGATGGTCATCAGTGTTCATTAACTTTCCCTTTGCAGGTACAACCTTTACAGTTTTATAATGCTACTTGTTTCATTTCCCCTTCAGTTAATAATAGTTTTGAGGTCGATGTTGGGTTTGCTACATTTGCAAATTGTCAGTCGTTTATCAACATTTCTACTTCCTTGTGTTCCCATAACAGTTCAGTTTTTGTCTGCGGTAGCAATAAAGCTTATACCCAATAACCCACTAACTGGACAGGGTTATGTGTTTTGGCTCTCCTGCCTGATGTAGATGTTATATCTGGGAGCGAACCCGTCCCTGTCCCTACTTTTGAGCATATAGCTGGAAGATCTAAAAGGGCTGTACAGTTTATTCCTTTACTTGCTGGTTTGGGAATTTCTGCAGCAGTTGCTACTGGAACTGCCAGTCTCACCCATTCTCTATCTCAATATACAAAATTGCCTACCCAGCTGATTTCAGATGTACAAGCCCTTTCCCAAACTATACAGGACCTCCAAGACCAATTAGATTCCCTGGCAGAAGTAGTCTTACAAAACAGAAGAGGTCTCAATTTACTAACTGCAGAACAAGGAGGTGTTTGTTTAGCCCTACAGGAAAGATGCTGCTTCTATTCCAACAAATCTGGTATAGTTCGAGACCGTATCAAACAACTACAAGATGACTTAGAAAAGAGAAGAAAACAAATGGCAGAAATCCCCCTTTGGACTGGACTTAATGGATTCCTGCCTTATCTCTTACCCTTTTTAGGGCCGCTTGTGGGCTTGCTTCTTTTGCTTTCTTTGGGGCCCTTTTTACTTAATAAAGTCACAGCCTTTGTTAAACAACAAATTGAGGCTATTCAGGCAAGGCCTATACAGGTCCATTATCAACGCCTTGAGATGCAAGAACAAAGTGGTGCCTATATGCCACTACATTCACCTTAACAATTGCTGCCTCTGTGAGCTGTACTGGATAGTCAAAGACAGGTAAGAGTGTAAGTCCCCCGCACCACCCTAAACAAAAGGTTGCCATTAATGGCAACCCATTTCTATGATGGGTACTGTGCTTGGGATGGGTTACCCCAACCTAAGACAGGCACAGTTCCCGAGAGGTTCTCTTGGCTTGAAAAAATAAAAAAGGGGGACCTGTCCGGGGCCAAAGAGCCCAGTCATAGCCTTCCCAGGGTCATGAAGCCCTGCCAATAGCCCTCTGACACTAAAGATATAAATGCTGTGACCTTTCCGCCCTTTTCTCCTTCTTACTGCTTGCACAGCCCTAGGCGTAGATCACTGCTGCTTTGCTTTAGATAGCTGAGAAATGTTCCATTTCCTGGAACGATTTGCCCTGTGATTTTTCCCAGAAAACATCTGCATACTTCCTTATCTGCTGATTCCCTCCTGCTGTCTATATAAGCTGTGACCTTCTGGCTAATAAATGAGACTTGATCAGAATACTGTCTTGTCAGCACCGCACTCTACCGAGTGAGCCACGGGTGAGTGGATATGGAAAATGTGGTACATCTACACAATGGAATACTACTTAGCTATAAAAACGAATGAAATACTGCCATTTGCAACAACATGGATGGACCTTGAGAGAATTATATTAAGTGAAACAAGTCAGGCACAGAAAGAGAAATACCACATGTTCTCACTTATTGGAGGGAGCTAAAAATTAATATATAAATTCACACACACACACACACACACACACACACACACACACACACACACAAACCGGGGGGGGGGAGAAGATATAACAACCACAATTATTTGAAGTTGATACGACAAGCAAACAGAAAGGACATTGTTGGGGGGGAGGGGGGGAGGGAGAAGGGAGGGAGGTTTTGGTGATGGGGAGCAATAATCAGCTACAATGTATATCGACAAAATAAAATTTAAAAAAATAAATAAATAAATAAATTTTAAAAAAAAGAATACTGTCTTGTCTCCATTTCTCACGTCTCTTGTCCCATCCAATTCCCACTCCCCCCTCCAAGGTCTGCATTGAATATCCCGCGGGTCGGGACATGTATCCACCAACCAGATCAAGATATGAAATATTTCCAGCATGTCAGAAGGTTTTCTGCAACCCCTCCAGGTTAGTGCTCCACAAAAGGTAACATTATTTTAATTTATCATCATAGATCAGAACTTCATATAAAGGAATTATACAGTTTGTGATTTTTTGGTGTGTAAAGAGTACAGCTTTTAACTAAGGTTGCTTTATCCCAGAGGATGTTTGATGGTGGGATTCAGGGGGAAAAAATCGTGGAGTATAAGGAGTCTCTTTCCAAGTCATGCTCATTCTAGAAGTGCTCTTCTTCTACCAAAAAATCCAGGATGAGCTATCAAGCCCTTCTCATAGCAGCTAAGGAAAACGCTCTGCTTTTTTGAAAAAAGGGATTGAGTCATGTGTACAGTCTCACTGGAGAAGAGTGAATGTTTAATATTTCAATGTCACATGGATCTTTATACAGAGGCAAAAGGGAACAATAAAAGCTAGGGTCATTCAAAGACAGTTGCTGCAATTTGAGTGGAAGCTGAGAAGCCTTCACAAGTAGGATGTCCACTCTGCACTGATGAGTCCCAAGGGTTTAAAACAATGCTTGGCATATTGTAAGCATTCAATAAATATCTGTTGAAAGGATGTTGAATTAAATGAATAATGAATAAATCTGAAGGAAAATTTCTAAAATGTTTATCATATTATATGTCTACCACCCAGAAAGTGGGAATAAGCAGAGGATACTGGTGCTTGTTTTTGTGAAACTTCCACTTTTCTTTTTAAAAATATGCCAGGTCTAATTATTTCTCAAGCAAATAACCATAAAACGATATGAGCACAATTCCCTAAGCAGTTTTGAAATACCTAACAGCCCATCAGTTTATCAGTTCATTTTTTTTCTCTTAGTACTAAGGCAGATTTTCCTGGAAAAATGTTAAACCAATATTATTTGACTAGATTAATGACTAGATTTGGGTAGCATCTTAACATGCAAGTATTTTAGATAAGAAGTAGAATTGTTCTACAATTTTTTATTTTCTAAGGAGCACTGGATAAATTCTTATAATTAAAATAACGCCATAATGAAATACACTGTGGTGTTGTGGATTGGATCCCAGAACAGAAAAAGGACATTACTGAAAAACTGGTGAAATTCCAACAAAATCTGGAGTTTCATAAATAGTAATGTACCAATAATCATCTTTTAGTTTTGACCAATGTAACATGGTTGTATTAGTCCGTTTATGTTGCTTACAACAAAATACCTGAAACTGGGTGATTTATAAAGAAAAAAACATTTATTGCTTATGGTTTCTGAGGATGGGAAGTCCAAAAGTCAATCTGGTGCAATCTGGTGGTGGTGACAGTGACCCAGGGGTCTCACATTGCAAGATGGCGGAAGGGGGGGTGAGAGAGAGAGAAGAGAGAGAGAGAGAGAGGGAGGCAAACTCTCCTCTTCTTTTAAAGCCCTCAGAACCACACCCCTGACCACCATTTTTAATCCGTTCACTACTGCAGGGTCCTACAATCCAATCACCTCCTCAAGGCTCCACCTTTCAACTATAATGATAGGATTTCCCACTCTCTTAGCAGTCACAGCAGGGGCTAAGTTTCTAATACATAAAATTTGGGGGACACAATTCAAGCTTCAATGAGTTTTGGGGGAACATAATTCAATCCACTACAATGGTTATGTAAGATGTTGACATTAGGGGAAGTTAGATGAAGAGTATATGTGAACTCTCTGTACTATCTTTACAACTTTTCTGTAAATCTAAAATTATTCAAAAGTTAAAAAGCTTATTTAAAAAATAAAGTAGTAAGCCCCACTACCCTTTGCTAGAGAAGATCATGAATGTGTGCTGTTTACATGATCTTACTAGGCAGAATAAGACTTATTAACCAGTTTACTAAATAATATTAAGGGACAGGAAAAGAAAAGGATCCCTTATGCTCCTCTTCTTATATCACAGGAGCACATATCTAAGAAAATCCTTATTTCATTAAATATATACACATTAATACATTTTAAACAGTTATGCTCACAGGTTTTAAGGGAAGGTAAGGGTGGGGGAAGTGAGGTATTGTTATAAAAGAAAGAATCCTTGTGGTGAAGGAAAGTTTCTGTGTCTTGACTGCATCAATGTGATACAATTGTGATATTGTCCTATAGTTTTGCAAGATGGTATCATTGGGAAGAAACTGGATAAAAGCTCCCCAGGGTCTCTCTGTATTATTTCTTACAACTGCACGTGAATCTACAGTTCTCTCAAAATAAAACATTGAATTAAAAAATTTAAAGACAAAAAAATGTTAAAGGGAAAAATAGTTGTGCTCAAACAAAATATTGATGCTATAGATATAAGATTTGATAATTATGAATCATATTAATATTAATTTTCTTGGCCAAATTAAACTTGTAAAGAGAAGAAATGGTCAATTAAATTTTTCAGCATGATCAGGAAAACTTTCTTTTTCAATTTATAGTTTATAATAGGTAATATAACCAAAGGCCCACCATCCAAATGCTACACAAAAGCATGGAATAAAAATGGCCCCCCTTCCCCTGTCCCTCACCTGTCCAGTTCTCTGCACATCACAGTTTTTACACCTGCATGACCAGTTTTGGAAAGAGCAATAGATTTTAAAGGCACTGAAATAAAGTAACGTGAATCACCTACAAATCAGATCGACAGTCTTTGAAGAATAAGTTAATGACACACCTGTTCCTGTGATTGCTACTATTTTGTATAATACATTGTGACTCACTCTCACAATGGCATCACTTCTTTGCCACCTCCAGGATCTCACACTTTCCTTTATCTTCCCTAACTCTGCTTCTCCACTGGCTCCTTCCTCCTCAGATATGCTCAAGGCTTCCCCATCCTTAAATCCCCTGATCACTACACAAATAGCTTATTACTTACAAAGAAAAAAATAGCTTTATAGTGGAGAAACCTGGCAAACACCAACTGAAACAAGTGATCAAAGCTAACACCACCAGAAATGTAACCAACTGATATCATGTGGCTGATAGCATGCCCTGAGAAGGAAACAACATCGCTAGTGATATTCCTGCAAAAAATGCACAACTGAATCGAATCATTAAGTATTAGCGAAACTCCAAATTAAGGGACATTCTACAAACAATGGCCTCAAAAATATCAATATTACAAAAGGCAAAGAAATACAGAAGAACTGTTCTCTATTAAAGAAACATGACAACTAAATGTAATGTGTGAAATTCTGAATTTGCTCCTCGACCAGGAAAATTTGCTACAAAAACATTATTATGAAAACTGCCAAAATTTGAACATGGACCATTGATTAGGTAATAGTATATCAAATAATTTTCCTGTTCTTGAAAATTGTACTGTCTTATGTAAGAGAATGTCTAATTCTTAGGAAATACATACTTGAAGTATTTAGGGGTCAATGTATATGATATCTTTAATGTACTTTCAAATTGCTTAAAAAGTATATGTGTATGTATGGTTGTTTGTGTTTTGAGGATGATAAAGCAAATGGAGCAAAATGATTTTGGAAGTTTGAAATTATATCCATACAAAATTTACTCCCCCCCCCCAAATCCTCCAGAATTTGTGGTCAAAGTTGTAGAATGAGTACACATATTTATCCATCAAGATTCCATTAAAATAAAAAAAAAAAGAAGATTCCATTAAAATGATGATAAATGAGTTAAAAAATGATGATAAAAGAGGTACAAACCTACAACTTTGAATAGAACAGAAGGGGAGCCATTGAGGGACAAGAGATCATAATAAATTCCTGGTAGGCAGTAAGAGTGGGCTGACAAATGCAAATGGGAGGAAGCTGGAGTCTAATATGTGTTTGGAAGATCTTAGAACTGAGGGGGCAGCCAACATTACTGCAAGGTCCTGATGAGGTCTTAGGTTCAAAGTCTGTTGGTTCTATGGAGGACAGGAGAGAGAAGTGGAATGGAAAACCATCCAATCTCTGCACTCTGCTTCTAAACTCCAACTCAAAAAACTGCTTGTGACCACGTGTTTAAATCATCCGGCCAAACAAAACAACAACAAAACTGAGACTATTTCTCTAAAGAAGTGGAAAAAATTGGAGATATATTGGAAGCTTTCTGCCAACTCACTCTGCCAGATGGTAAGCCCTGTGCCCCAGTCAGCCTTTTAAAATAATTAACAATCCCATCATCGGATGAGTGGATACGGAAAATGTGGTACATCTACACAATGGAATACTACTCAGCTATAAAAACGAATGAAATACTGCCATTTGCAACAACATGGATGGACCTCGAGAGAATTATATTAAGTGAAACGAGTCAGGCACAGAAAGAGAAATACCACATGTTCTCACTTATTGGTGGGAGCTAAAAATTAATATATAAATTCACACACACACACACACACACACACACACACACAGACAAAAAAAAAACCGGGGGGGGGGAAGAAGATATATCAACCACAATTACTTGAAGTTGATACGATAAGCAAACAGAGGGGACATTGGTGGGGGGTGAGGGGGGGAGGGAGGCGGGAGGGAGGTTTTGGTGATGGGCAACAATAATCAACCACAATGTATATTGACAAAATAAAAGTTAATAAATAAATAAATTAATAAAATAAAATAAAATAACTAACAATCAAAGATCAGCAGACAGTTGAATAAAGCCTGCAATTTAAAAGCAGTTGACCAAGAAAAACAGAAATAACTAACTCCAGCAAAACAAAGATAATTCAGGGATCAGACATGAACTTAAGAAAAGAAATGGAATTATTTCTGTAAGGGAAACATGAGGAGAAATTGCACTCTTTAATCTAGAACACAGCACTGTAACAGAAATAATTTGAGTATGGAAAAAAGCTCTTGGAATTTAAAAATACAAATACTAAAGTAGTAAACAACTATGGAAAAGTTGGGAGTTGAGGAAATCTCCTAGACATGTAGCAAAATACAATGACAAAGAAAATATTGAAATGTATACTTTAAATAGGTGAATTTATGGTATGTGAATTTTATCTCAATAGGCAAAGTTTAAAAAAACAAAAAGACAAACCCATGCCTTTCCCACCCTTCTGAATCTGTCCTTCCCCGTACCTGTGGCTTCATTAATGGTTCGACCATCTATCCACTCTCACCGGCTGGGAGTCAATGCCACATGGGGCAAAAAAGTCACCCACTGAGCCTTGCCCAAATTCCTAAGCCACAAAATCACTAAGTAAAATGAGTGGTTTTAGTTTTAAGATATAGAGTATTGGATAATTTGCTATGAAGCAGTAGTTAACTGGAACAGTTGATATGTATCTATGAATCACCAGCAAAGCTTTTGGTAGGTCAGTGTTTGTGGAATAAGAATCAATGATGACAGAAAGAAGAAAGAGGGATTTTCAATTGTATTCTTAAAGAGACACGAAAATCAACTACATTGTATATTGATAAAATTAAAAATAAATATATAAATAAATTACCTCCTAAGGTGAGTCTGCTTCTGGCAAATTTTCCAAACTGTAATGATAGCCTCAAACTTTTCAAGCTTTTATACTTTCTGATTACATATCCACAATGGGTTAAAGACAGGGAGCTCTAGTACATAACCCTGATTTGAATGAGCCATAGTGACAGTGAAATATCAAGCTTTGGTCTAGAAACTATATCTCAATAAAATCAAACACTGGGCATTGGATTAAATGTCTTAAGATGGAAGAAAAAATCTCTAAGTTTTAAAAAAAGCAAAATTCCACCCATGTGAACTACATAAACCTTTTGAAATATACTTACTCCTGGATGGAAACAATCCAGAAAAGATACAAATTTGATTCCACTTTGTGTATTGTGGGGCAAGTTCCTGAGGCTGTCTGTGCCTCATTATCCCCATCTATAAAACAGGGCTAATAAGAATACCTATATCACAAGGTTAGGTGAAGATTAAATGAAATACTTTCATTAGAACACAGCCTGGCACATGTTAAGTGCTCAAAAACCATTAGCTATCATTATTATTGTTGTCATTATGATTATTTAGGGAGAAATGTTTTTCCCCTTTTCTCAAGATAGTACATTTCTTATTTTAAATCTGCTAACTTTTTTTCTTTTGGTAGCTGGGCAGTATGAGGATCTGAATCCTTGACCTTGGTGGTGTAACACCTAACTGCTAACTTCTGAGTGACAGTCAGGTTACCCATATCATTTTCAGTTTGTGACACTCTTAGGTGGAAAACTTATTTATCGCTCCTGATGTATCTTTACATTTGGAGAAAGAGTCTATTAAAGCAATATTACTGGTCTTCTTCTGCTCCTTTACTGAGGGGGGTGACGTATCTGTTGTTGAACCTGGGAGAAAGAACTTTTCCATCTTGAGACAATTTCTCCTCCCTGTCTTCCTTCTTGCCTACAGAGGGCATACTCTCTGCTCCACTCCTCCATGCTTTGAGTTTCACAGGGGCTGGTTCCTGAGAGAGTGGCCTGAAGTCATTCAATGCAGCCAGTGGCTGTCAGTGGGTGTGTAATTTTCAATCTGCAGCTGGGTAGTATCAGGAATATAATCCAGGACATTTCCTCCAGCCCAGAACTAACCAGTAATAAGAGTAACAGCTTATTCTCTTGATGCCTTATTCTTGGGCCTGTCACTTAATTGGTTCTAAACCTGAGTGGGAAATTGAGGGGAAAGAATACTGTATATTTTGAAATTGTTAAAAGAGTAGATCTTAAATGTTCTCACCACAAAAAAATCAAAAGTAGGTGAGCTGATGGATATGTTAATTCCAGAATGTATACATATATCAAAACATCACATTGTGCCTCATAGATATATACAATTATTATTTGTCAATTAAAAATATTTTTTTAAAAAGGAAAGAAGTTATTATTGATTCCCCCCAAACCCCAACACACATCTATTTTTGTCAACTCAAGACTATAATTTAAATGCTTTTTTAAGAATCATTTACATTATCTTTAAGGCTCATGAAATGACAAAAGAATACACATGTAGAAATGTAAATATAAAAGTACAAAAATGCACTAATGCTTTTTACTTAAGTCCCTCAGAGGCAGATTGTATCAGTTAGCTAATGCTATGTAACAAACTACCCCAAAATTTATTGGCTTAAAACAACCACTGTTCATTTAGCTCAGAATTCTATGGGTCAGCAATTTGGGCTGCGCTCAACGAGGACATTCTCCTGCTTGTCTTGGCTGTGTTCACTCATGATTCTGTGGTTAGCTGCCAGGTTGGCTGGGAGCTGGTTGGTTTTGGGGGCCCTCAGCTAGGACAGCTTATCTCTACTCCATTTGGTCCCTTATCCTCTAGCAGGCCAGGCCAGGTTTGATCACACGGTGGTGAAAGGGTTCCTAGAACCACAAGACAGCAAAAGCTGCAAGGCCTCTTTAGTCCCAGGCTCAGAACTTTGCACAACATTTCCTATACCACATGCAATTTATCAAAGCAGGTCCCTTGGCCAGCTCAGATTCAAGGGGTGAGGAAATAAACTTCACCCATTGGTGGGAAGAGCTGCAAAGTATTGTGGCCATTTTTACAATCCACCACATAGGCACAATAGAATAAAAACAAATTCGCAGAAATATGGAACTTGTGTAATGTAATATCTGAACTGAAATTTAGTTAGGCTTAACAATATTCATTTAGCACTGTTAAAGTATATAGCCAATAATTAAAAAGTTACCCTTACATTTTGGTAAACAACGTGGACAGAAAAAAATTTTTAATTAAAGAAAAAAGTAATTTTCTACATTTTGAAATAAAAACCTATGTGAATTCAGGGGCCAACAAGTATAAGACTAAATAGAGTCGACCAAAATGCTAGTCCATAATATAACTTTTGGTTAGGTGCATAATTTGAAAGTCAGACAGTCTATATAAAATACAAATGATATGGAAGATGAATGTCCAAAATAATATTTTGATACTAATAAATATAAAATATAAATTTAATTGTTATTAAAACATGTAACAATTTATTATTATAATCATAAAATTGAGTTATTATTAAAGACAGGGTGGCTAATATTTTTTTCTTTCATCAAAAAATTATTCCCAACTAAAATAAAATTTTTTTCTAAATAATTTATTTTTTAGGAGAAACAAACATAATTAAACTAGTCACTCTTATTTACACAAACTTCTTTCTCAGATTTTTTTTGCTTTCTATTTTGTAAACTTCTTATAATTAAAAATTGCAAAATTATTTCAAGATGCCATATTGTCATTAATTCAATAGTAAGCAACAGCTTAAATATTAATGCTATTTTTAAATTCTGATTTCCTGACAGTGCCATCTGTCTCACTAATGGCCCAGATTATCAGCTTTTGATTAATTTCCCTCCAGTTCTCAGATTTATCCCTAGTTTTCTAAAATCTTCTCTGGTCCATTGGCTGCATAAAATAAATCTTCCCTAAATATTTGGTCTCAAATGCTTTGCTGTTATATGAGGGTAGTTTTGACTTCATAGTGAAAAGAAAAGAATATAAGAAATAAAATACCTAATCAAAGAGTTATTATGAATTGGAGACAATTAAATAAACTTTGATTAGCATATAGCTTCTAAATGTTTCTGGTGTGATCTGAGTATTTATTTGTTTTTGAGGTTGTCACAGCAACTAATTTTCAGGTGAATTAGAAGTGCTTGATTTGGCCTAATTAGAACTAAATAGTTTGGTTTTCATCAAATATCAAATAACACTGCTCAGTGTTTTCCAACTTTAAGTTTTAAAAAATCATTTATGGATCAAAAACAGGGAGTTTCAAGATGGCGGTGGCTGCGGTGGCTGGCGCGGAGTAGCTGAGGTGTAAAAGGCGGCCACTGGGCCTCAGGCAGCCGGGAAACTTGTGGACCTTCCTCTCACCATCTCTTAAGGGAGGACTACAGCTGCTGGCCGGTCGTGGGGTCTCAACGCCACTTTGCCCCCGGCAGGAGAGGCTGCCTCATTTACAGGCAACAGCTTTGAAGTGTGGAGCAGGAAAAGAACTGTTTCTTAGCTGCAAAAGCGAGTCTGAAACAGGGAACACGGCGCCAGGGCTGCTGTAGATGCAGCCAGGATCCCGGAGGCTGGGGCCGCACTGAAGGCGGCCAGCTGCCCTATTCAGGATTCGAGGTTTCAGGCCGGCATTAAAGAAGATTCCTGGGAGCGCCCGAGCCGCGCTGCGACTGAACAGCCCGATGCGGCAGCGCCGAGAACACGGAAGGCGACAAACCAGAGACAGAGAGCGAACACCCGACCTGGCACAGCACTGTGAGTGATCCCTGGCACAGCTCTGTTCGGGGGGTGGATGCCCATGCGGCTCCCGCCTGCACCACCAGGCCACTCACTGCCCCGGTGCTGCCTCCATTTTCCCAAGTGCGGGCAGCTCTGCCCTGCTCGGCCATCACTGAGCCCTCCCACTTGCTTGGCCTGGCGCGGGGCTTTCCGGAGCCTGCAGACCGGCCTCCGCTCTCACTCCCTCCGCAGTTCTCTGGTGGGGCTGGGGGCGTGGGGCATCCCCGACCAGTGTTGGGAGGACAAGGAAGTACGGGCGGGCCGACTGTCACTCCACCACACCCTGGACTCCGGCCCCGGTAAACTTCCTGTTACTGGGAGGCAGATACCATCTCTGCGACCACCAGTTTGGAAAAAAGCCTAACGAATCTCTGGTTGGGAATAGTGTGGTAGGAGAGTTCCCAGATCCGCTTGAACCTGCCGGAGAGCAGGCTGCAGGCGGGCGCTAGACTCGGTTTATACCGGGGGGATACAAAGGTGAACAAGACCCGAGAAAGATCTACACAGTGCTACAAAGGCACCCAGAGAGACCGGTCGTCTGTGCCTAGCAGAAACCTGGTAGACTTCCTGGGCGAGGCGGTGCTGAGCAGGGTCTTGAAGGCCCAGCTGATAGACGAGGGGTGCAGAAGACACACCCCAGCCCAGCACAGTGTGCACAGAGGGGGGAGACGTGCGGCCAGGGAGGCGGAGACTCGACAGAAACCACACACCCGGTGGGGTCGCCACTGCACGATCTAACAGCCTGGGCCAGAGCACACGGAACAGGGAGAAGTCCTGTACAGGAAGTGAAAGCTCAACAGAGATCACAAACCCTGTGGTACGTGATCCACCAGCCCAGCAGAGTCCAAGCTGACCAGAAAGGTGGATCCCCGGAGAAGCCCAAGACCCGAGGCAACCACACACACAAGGCACTAGAGGCCAAATGAGCAGTCACGGCGGGAGCCATACCAAATTGGCAACCACAGCAACATCCTAGTTAGTCATTAGTCTCAAACCGGTGGACTGTGAAACCCCCTGCCACAATGAATAAACACCAAAAAAAAGGTACCAGAAATACAAAAAATAAAGAAAGTACACCACCAAAAGTTAATAAATCTCATACTCTAGATCCTATAGAACAAGAAGCCCTTGAAATAACTGACAAGGAATTTCAAGTGTTAATTCTAAGGAAACTGAATGAGATACAAGAAAACTCAGCTAGACATCATGATGAAATGAGGAAAAGTATACAGGATCTGAAAGAGGAAATATACAAGGAAATCAATGTCCTGAAAAAATTGTAGCAGAACTTGCTGAACTGAAGAAGTTATTCAGCGAAATAAAAAACACAACGGAGAGTTTAACCAGCAGGCTTGTCGAAGTTGAAGAGAGAACCTCTGAACTTGAAGATGGGCTGTTTGAAATAACACAAGCAGACAAAAAGAAAGAAAAAAGAATCAAGGACATGGAAGAAAATCTGAGAGAGATATCAGACAACCTCAAGCACTCAAATATCCGAGTCATGGGTATTCCAGAAGGGGAGGAAAATGGAGATTCCATTGAAAACATATTCAACAAAATAGTGGCAGAAAACTTCCCAGGTATAGGAAAAATCACAGATCTTCACATCCAGGAAGCTCAACGATCTCCAAACGTATTCAACCCAAAAAGGCCTTCTCCAAGACATGTCATAGTCAAATTGGCAAAACTCAGAGACAAAGAGAGAATCTTAAAAGCTGCAAGAGAGAAGAGTCAAATCACCTATAAGGGAGCCCCAATCAGGTTAACATCAGACTTTTCATCACAAACCCTAAAAGCTAGAAAGGAATGGGATGATATTTTCAAAATACTAAAAGACAAAGATTGCCAGCCAAGAATACTCTACCCTGCAAGGCTATCCTTCCGAAATGAGGGGCAAATAGTATATTTCTCAGACAAACAAAAACCGCAGGAGTTCACTACCACACGACCACCCTTACAAGAAATCCTCAAGGGAGTACTGGGTTTGGTTCCTGAAAAATAACTACCACTGCCGTAAAAACCAAAGAAAAATCTAAACCCGCTAGTACAGTAAAAAGGGCATTCATGAAGAGGAAACAAGTTAACAAAAACACTATCTACAACCTAAGGAACCAACAAACAAAGAAACCTAACAGTAAATCAGAAAGCAAGGAACAAAAGACACCTAAGACAACCAAACAACCAATAAAATGCTAGGAATAAATCAACACCTTTCAATAACAACTCTTAATGTTAAAGGCTTAAATTCCCCAATTAAAAGACACAGACTGGCTGACTGGATCAAAAAGCAGGACCCAACTATATGCTGCCTACAAGAGACCCACCTCACCCATAAAGATTCATACAGACTAAGAGTGAAAGGATGGAAAAAGATTTACCATGCAAACAGAAAAGAAAAACGAGCTGGAGTAGCTATTCTTATATGTGACAAAATAGACTTTAAACTAAAAACCATAAAAAGAGACAATGAGGGACACTACTTAATGATAAAAGGACTGTTCCATCAAGAAGACATAACAATCATAAATATGTACGCACCCAATGTTGGAGCAGCCAGATTTATAAAACAAACTCTATTAGACCTAAAGAAGGAAATAGACACTAATACCATAACAGGGGACCTGAACACCCCACTGTCAATATTAGACAGATCATCTACGCAAAGAATCAGGAGAGAAACACAAGATCTAAACAAGACTCTAGACCAATTGGAATTGGCAGATATCTACAGAACATTCCACCCAACAACCTCAGAATATTCATTCTTCTCATCAGCACATGGATCATTCTCCAGGATAGATCACATATTAGGTCACAAATCAAGTCTCAATAAATTCAAAAAAATTGGAATTATCCCATGTATCTTCTCAGACCACAATGGATTAACACTAGAAATTAATAACAAACAAAACTCTGGAAACTATACAAACACATGGAAATTAAACAGCATTCTACTTAATGACATATGGGTCCAAGAAGAAATCAAGCAGGAAATCAAAAAGTTTATTGAAACTAATGAAAACAATGATACATCATACCAAAACCTGTGGGATACTGCAAAAGCAGTATTGAGGGGAAAATTTATTGCATTAAATGCTCACTTCAGAAGAATAGGAAGATGGCAAGTGAACAACCTAACACTTCACCTTAAAGAACTAGAAAAACAAGAACAATCCAAACCTAAAGTTAGCAGATAGAAAGAAATCATTAAGATCAGAGCAGAACTGAATGAAATTGAAAACCAAAAAACAATTCAAAAGATCAACGAATCAAAAAGTTGGTTTTTTGAAAAGATAAATAAAATGGACAAACCATTAGCATGGCTAACAAAAAAAAGAAGAGAGAAGACTCAAATAACAAAAATTAGAAATGAAAAAGGCGATATTACAACTGATTCATCTGAAATACAAGGAATCATTCGAGACTACTATAAACAACTATACGCCAACAAATTTGAAAATCTGGAGGAAATGGATAAATTTCTGGACACACACAAGCTCCCAAAACTGAACCGTGAAGATGTAGAAAATTTGAACAGACCAATAACAATAAAGGAGATTGAAGCTGTTATCAGAAGGCTCCCAACAAAGAAAAGCCCAGGACCAGATGGATTCACAGCAGAATTTTACCAAACATTCAAAGAGGAATTGACACCGATTCTTTACAAACTATTCCAAAAGATTGAAACGGACGCAAATCTCCCAAACTCATTCTATGAAGCAAACATCATCCTGATACCAAAACCAGGTAAAGATATAACCAAAAAAGAAAACTATAGGCCGATATCCTTGATGAATATAGATGCAAAAATCCTCACTAAAATACTAGCAAACAGAATACAGCAACACATACGAAAAATTATTCATCACGATCAAGTGGGATTCATCCCAGGGATGCAAGGTTGGTTCAACATACGCAAATCAATAAATGTGATACACCATATTAATAAACTCAAACACGAGGACCATATGATCATCTCTATAGATGCTGAAAAAGCATTTGATAAAGTTCAGCACTCATTCATGACAAAGACGCTCTATAAGTTAGGTATAGAGGGAAAGTATCTCAACATAATTGAAGCCATATATGCCAAACCCACTGCCAATATCATCCTGAATGGGGAAAAGCTGAAAGCTTTTCCTTTAAAAACAGGAACTAGACAAGGATGCCCACTCTCACCACTCCTATTCAACATAGTGTTGGAAGTACTAGCCAGAGCAATCAGAGAAGAGAAGGAAATAAAGGGCATCCAGATTGGAAAAGATGAAGTCAAACTGTCCCTGTTTGCAGATGACATGATCCTATATATCGAACAGCCTAAAACCTCTACAAAAAAACTCTTGGAATTGATAAATGATTTCAGCACAGTAGCAGGATACAAAATCAACACACAAAAATCAGTAGCATTTCTTTTCTCCAATAGTGAACATGCAGAACGAGAAATCAAGAAAGCCTGCCCATTTACAATAGCCACCAAAAAAATAAAATACTTAGGAATTGAGTTAACCAAGGAGGCGAAAAATCTCTATAATGAGAACTACAAACCACTGCTGAGAGAAATTAGAGAGGATACAAGAAGATGGAAAGATATTCCATGCTCTTGGATTGGAAGAATCAACATAGTGAAAATGTCCATACTACCCAAAGTGATATACAAATTCAATGCAATCCCCATCAAAATTCCAAAGACATTTTTCTCAGAAATGGAAAAAACTATTCAGACATTTATATGGAACAATAAAAGACCACGAATAGCCAAAGCAATGCTCAGCAAAAAAATAAAGCTGGAGGCATAACACTACCTGACTTTAAGCTATACTACAAAGCTATAATAACCAAAACAGTATGGTACTGGCATAAAAACAGACACACTGACCAATGGAATAGAATAGAGAATCCAGAAATCAACCCACACACTTACTGCCATCTGATCTTTGACAAAGGCACCAAGCCTATTCACTGGGGAAGGGACTGCCTCTTCAGCAAGTGGTGCTGGGATAACTGGATATCGATATGCAGGAGAATGAAACTAGATCCATACCTCTCACCGTATACTAAAATCAACTCAAAATGGAATAAGGATTTAAATATACACCCTGAGACAATAAAACTTCTTAAAGAAAACATAGCAGAAACACTTCAGGAAATAGGACTGGACACAGACTTCATGAATACAACCCCAAAAGCACGGGCAACCAAAGGAAAAATAAACAAATGGGATTATATCAAACTAAAAAGCTTCTGCACAGCAAAAGAAACAATTAAAAGAGTTAAAAGACAACCAACAGAGTGGGAGAAAACATTTGCAAAATATACATCTGACAAAGGATTAATATCCAGAATATATAAGGAACTCAAACAACTTTACAAGAAGAAAACAAGCAACCCAATTAAAAAATGGGCAAAAGAGCTAAGTAGGCATTTCTCTAAGGAAGATATCCAAATGGCCAACAGACATATGAAAAAATGCTCAACATCACTCAGCATCCGGGAAATGCAAATCAAAACCACATTGAGATACCATCTAACCCCAGTTAGGATGGCTAAAATCCAAAAGACTATGAACGATAAATGCTGGCGAGGCTGCGGAGAAAAAGGAACTCTCATACATTGTTGGTGGGACTGCAAAATGGTGCAGCCTCTATGGAAAATGGTATGGAGGTTCCTTAAACAATTGCAAATAGATCTACCATACGACCCAGCCATCCCACTGTTGGGAATATACCGAGAGGAATGGAAATCATCAAGTCGAAGATATACCTGTTCCCCAATGTTCATCGCAGCACTCTTTACAATAGCCAAGAGTTGGAACCAGCCCGAATGTCCATCATCAGATGAGTGGATACGGAAAATGTGGTACATCTACACGATGGAATACTACTCAGCTATAAAAACGAATGAAATACTGCCATTTGCAACAACATGGATGGACCTCGAGAGAATTATATTAAGTGAAACAAGTCAGGCACAGAAAGAGAAATACCACATGTTCTCACTTATTGGAGGGAGCTAAAAATTAATATATAAATTCACACACACACACACACACACACACAAACCGGGCGGGGGGGGGAAGAAGATATAACAACCACAATTATTTGAAGTTGATACGACAAGCAAACAGAAAGGACATTGTTGGGGGGGAGGGGGGGAGGGAAAAGGGAGGGAGGTTTTGGTGATGGGGAGCAATAATCAGCTACAATGTATATCGACAAAATAAAATTTAAAAAACAAAAAAAATAAAAAATAAAAAATAAATAAAATAAAATAAAATAAAAAATCATTTATGATTTTTTGTTGGTGCACATATCTGAGAAATAAAAAAACAAACCCTCAGCTTGGCCTATCTCAATTGATTGTGTGTTTTTTTGAGGACATCCATGCAAAATACCATCTATGGACTATGGGTATCAATGTCTGCTTTAAAGAATGACTGCATTGTATACTAGTCCCAAAAAAATTTAGGTAAGCTAATGAATGGGTGAATTAGATATAAAATGGAACATTAAGTAAAGAAGCAGACCTATATACTAGCAAGAGCACATGCATTAAGATATGAGTTCAAGGCTCAGTTCTTTGATTAACTGCATATATGACTTTACTCACAGATTTAAAAAGTACCCTAAAGAGCATCATATTAGTTAAAATGAATTTGGCACCAAAGAGCACCAAACTAGAGGCATCTGTGACTTCCTGAAGGCTTATGGCCTTATGGGTTGCAATATGGCTGCCACAACAGCAGGCATTATGTCCTCAAATGACAGCATGTCCAAAGTGGGAAAGGAAAACAAGCTCTTCCTACAGGCCTTGCTCCTTTCATAGGGGGAGGGAGAATCTTCCCCAGAAGCCTCCTATAATTCTCCTTCCATCTCATTGGCCAAAGCTGAGTCACGTGGCCAATTCTGAATGCAAATGAGGTTGAATAAGTGATTTTGAGCATTTCCCGCATCTGTAGGGAGATAGGTAAGGAATGGCAGATGGCTAGGCAACCAATAGATCAGCCACAATCCAATTCCCTGGTTAAACAGATGATGAAGATAGGTCCAGAAGAGGGAAGTGACTTGTAGCAACTTAGTGTCACAGGCAGAAACAGAACAAGAACCTATATCTGAGCACCCTTCACTAGCCACTGTGTTTCTCCAAAGGTACCATATCCTCACCTCTGAAGTGAGAGGGTTGGTTGGTTAGGTGCAGTTAATTCATCACTTTATAAATAAGTATTAACCGAGCGTTTAATATATGCCATGCACTGAGCTAGGTGCAGGAGATACAAAGATGAATGAGAAATGGCTTCTTCCCTCAAAATCTGAATGATCTCTAGTGTTTCAGAATCAAAGACAATATAATTGTAAAATAATTTCTACAACAATAAAATGAATACAGTACTTATTCCAAGAAAAGGTTTAGAATGTACATGTAAATCAGAAAATACTACTACTAGCTCACATAATCATCTAAGGCAGAACTCAGCAAACTGTAGCCTATGGGCCAAATCTAGCCCTCTCTGCCTGTTCTTGTAAATAAAGCTTTATTGGAACACAGCCATGCCCATTTGTTTACATATCCTCTATGACTGGTTTCCTGCTACAGTGGCAGAGTTAAAGAGCTGCAACACAGCTTAGTAGTTGTGAAGGAAACCACATAACCCAGCCATTTATGAAAAAGTTTGCCAACCCCTTATGTAAGAGGGGAAAGAACAATGTTTATGTAACACATGGATGACATTTATTTCATCATGTCCTTCAAATGCTCTGTGTGCATTTAATTCACTGGGTTTTTTTGGTTTTTTGGTTTTTTGGGTTTTTTGCTTCCTGCAAATTCAGCAGGCAGTAAATTGACATCTGAAACACAAGACCTTACTTGTGTTGCAGTTGCCCTGAAAACATTGAAAGAATGCTTTCACTAACAGGGGACTTATTTTTGGTTCAGAGAGAATTAACTCACCCTGTTCAAGAAGAAACATAAAGACTTGACCTGGCTGGCTTAGATGAAATTTTCAGGTATCTTCCCTAGAATACAAATTTATATGCATAGTTTTACATAGTGTTAAACTTTAATTTGTTTAAGAAGAATATATCAGTGTATGTATGAGACAATTCCAGTGCAGCTGAGCCCAATATGCTTCCTTGCCTCTGCTGAGACCCTTGGTAGCCCCTATTCCTCCAGTGGCTGAACATCCATACCTGACTGCTTTCCAGTGCCTCAAATGCAGTGGGTTTCAAGCTCGACTTAACTCTTCTTCCAGACTGTCCCATGTTTGTTGATGATGCACTACTGCCCACCCCACTAGATGTCACACAGCCTGGGATTCAAATTCTGACTGCATCACCCCTTGAAATTTGGCACATTTTTCAAACTGTCTCAAGCTTCAGCTTTCTCTTTTACAGAATGTGGAGAATAATATTTACTTCATTCAGGACTGGTGTAAAAATTAAAGGAGACACTGAGTGTAAAGTGTTTGGCACACAGCAGTTATAAAAAATTACTTCTCTTTCCATACACTTTCCAAAATGTTAGTCACCCATGTTTCCTCCTTGGATTTCAGCCTCCACATCTACTTAGTCAATAAGTGCTGATGATTCAGCTTCTGAAGCAGGCTTTGATTCTGGTGCATCCTTTCCATCAATGTGACCATGACCTTGCTTCTTCCCTAAATGGCTGCAATTACCCACCATCCCTTCTTTCTCCCTCGAATCGCTTGCTTTTTGAACTATCTTACTACAATTTTGTTTAAAGACTTACATGGGTTTTTTTTGTTTGTTTGTTTGTTTGTTTTCTATTGAATAAAATCCCACTCTTAGTTTGTTGCTTTTGTTGATCACAGCTATTAAATCATGGTCAGCAAGGCCATGCCTACCTCTCCAAGCCCATCTTCTACTTCCCTCAAGGCCTTTGCACGTGCTGTTCTCTCTGCCTGGACCTAAGGTATCTACAGAGGTGATTTTGACTTTATGTGGTTTAGCCTCATGGCCTGGCTTTTCCCTCTCTTTTTGCCAGGTATATGTAGTTGAATATAAATTACACATGTGTATGACACAGCCCCTTTTTGTTTAGTTATTTGGGTCACGTCCAAATAACCCTCCCTTTTACTTGTTTGAAACCTGGCAGGAATTGGTAGTCAGGGGTATATAATAGGAAAGATCAGAGTTTTGGAAGGAAAAGATCAAATTCAGGTTTGGTCACTGCATAACATAACATAGCTTTTTCCTGCATAACAAAGCACTTCAAAAATTAGTGACTTAAAACAGTAAGCATTTACTGTTTCTCACAATTCTGTGGGTCTGATGGGCAGTTCTGGTCCCAGCTAGCTCACCTGATTTCTGAAATCATTTGGAGGCTCTGTTGAAACCGGATGGTCTAGGAAGGCTTCACTCACGTATCTGGCAGCTGTCAGGTAGTATGTTTTGTGTGCCTCAGCTGCGAAGGCTCATTTCTGCTCCACATGAAGTCTTGTCTTCCAATAGGCTAGCCCAGGCTTCTTCACATGGTAGACTCAGGGTTTGAAAGAGCAGCAGGAGAGGACAAGCCCCAGTACGCGAGCAGTATCCAAGCCTTTGCTTGTATCTTGTTTGCTAATGTCCCATTGGACACAGCAAGTTACATGGCCATGTATATAAGAAGATGTACTTCTTTGGGGGACATTAGCGAAACAATCCAGCCAGCCACTTATTGATTATGTGACATTGGACAAGTCACTTGCTTCACTGAGATTCATTTTCTTAATCTGTAAAATAGAGATACCGTTTATATAATAAGGTCCTTGTAAAGGTGAATAATTATATTTTAAATTCTTTACATGTATTTACATGTTAATTTTTTATACCTCTTGCAATGCTTAGCATTGTGCCTTACACTTAAATCCATTGTTATGTTTCCTTACTAGGGTTTGTGGAGGATACAAAGATAAACAAAAGATGTCAGTAAACATCTGCTATTTATGTAAATGAAATGATTGCCCTGAGAAATGGACTGGTTTTAATATGGACTTTGCCATTGATGTTTTCCATTTTAATGTCTTCTTTTCCCTACTGATTTTGAAATATATGTTTATCATAGAAAATATAAGAAAGTACAAAGAAAGTAAAATTAATTAAAATCCCATTACTAAAAGATTACCACTTTTAATATTACAGCAGATTCTGCTTCCACCTTTTTTTCCCTATGGATATGAGTCATGTTAGTATCTTCCAAGCAAAGTTAAAACTTCTTCTGAAAAGAGCAAATGGATTTAACTATTCCCCACTTTGAAAACTTATTAAAAACATTTGTGTATTGAAATAAAAACCAACGGACTGGCATGCCATTTAATCTTTGTTAATAGAGTACCAGGCATGGTGACTGAAGGATCGACAAGAGATAGAAAAACATTTGCTTGTTTGGCAGCAAACAAGAAGTCACAGCCATAAAACTCGCAGTTACTGACAAGTTATAAATAAATACGTCCAATTTTCTTTATTTTAAAAAATTCTTCATATAGTCAAAAGCATTTCCTTTACTTGGCTCATTACAAGAGCCTTTTGCCAAGAGTACCTCTTCCATGCAAGAGCAACAAGCAGATGCTCAAGAGCCTCTACCTTTTTGAGAAGAGGTTTTGGTTTTGCATATACTATATTCTGTTCTTTCAGCAGTTTCTGGTTTTTCATGTGCTCCTTATTCATCTCTTGGCTGCCCTGATCAATTTCTAAATGACTTTCTAGTAGGACTTTTAGCAAGTGTATTGGTTTGTCCTTGGGGTCTTTCCCATTGAAAATTGTTACAAATATGGATGAGCCACATAAATGCAGTTTATTTTTTTTATTTTTATTTTTTTGTCACTTTTGTGACCGGCCGCACCGCGCTCAGCCAGTGAGCGCACCAGCCATCCTTATATAGGATCTGAACCTGCGGCAGGAGCACCACTTCGCTCCCAGCGCCACACTCTCCCGAGTGCACCACAGGGTCGGCCCCTAAATGCAGTTTAAATGGTCTCAATTTACCAGATTTTTACCTCATTACTGAGACTATACACATGGTTAAAAAAGTAATATGGGCAAATAGAAAGAACTTTACCCTAATTACAAACCCATCACTAACTTAGTAACCTGCTACTAATCTAACAGGATGATTTCAGAGGCATTAAATTTCTCATTAACTGGAAGGAAAGAAGGAAAGGAGGGATGAGAGAAGGAGGAAGGAGTAATAAGTGAATTCTAACTTCCCTATAGTGAAGGATTAGGTCATTTTTCTATCATGTAGATGTAGATGTTTATCTTCTTGGAATGGATTTTTGAAGGTAACCCAGTGAGCTGGAACTACTCAGTTTCAGTATCAAAGTCATGATGGAATGGGTTCAGGGAGTCAACTACCTTAAGAAGTAGGATCATAGACCAAGAGTAATTTTAGGAGGAATGGAAAAAAATTTCTTTTGGCCAACCATATGGATATTCAGCTGGGTTGAGGTTAGGCGTATATGAGTACTTTCATAATAAAAAGATATTTACTGAGTAGTTACTAAATCTCTACTTCAAGTTAATCAGTTTCTTCCATCAAGCAATCTGTGACTAAGTGAGGAGCATTGTTGAAAGTCTTTGTGCATTGTTTACTTAAAAAAAAAATTTAAAGTGAAAGACTGTAAAAATGGGTAAGTTACTCTGGGCTAATCCCATCCTCCAAGTTTTACTCCCATCCAAAATATGCCTGCTTTAGTTCACTCTCTGGAGTCTTTAGGTAGCTGCTCTTTTGTATTCTGCCCAGAGTCTTTAGTTGTCTGTGGCAGGGTCACTTAATTAGGAGTCTACTTGACCACACTGGAAGTAAAACTGCTGAAATGCACTTAACTCAGAGAGCATGATCTGTATGATACTGATTCTTTAGAATTTGCTGCTATCCATTTTATGGACCAATTTCTGTAAATTGTCTGTTTGAAAAGTATACTTATTTTGTCACTCTTGGGTACAGTATCTCTTTCTAGTAGATCAAATGTGATTGTGTGGTTCAATTTGCCTATATCCACAATGATTTTTATCTTCCTGATGTATTAAGCTAGAGGAATATATTAATATCTTCCACTATGATTATAGACTTGTCTATTTATGCTAGTACTTGTCTTTTTTGCTCTATATATTTGGAGTTGGTTATTAAGTGCATGAAAGTTCATAGTTGTTATAACTTCTTGGAAAATCGAAACTTTTATCTTAATATAATGGCCATTAAAAAAAACCTTTGGTAAGGCTTTTTGCTTTGTATTCTGCTCTCTGTGTTTAGATATCTTGGCTTACAACTGGATTACAGGCTTTATTTGGAGGACATTTATTATAAATCTTAACAGAACAATGATGTTTAGGGAGCTGCTCCTCCGTCACCTCATCTGTGTGCTTCCAGAACTGCCAACTGCAGTCCCTCCATCCCATTGTCCACATAAGTAGTCTGAGGGGTGGGCGCACAGCTCCAGGTGGGCCAAAGTTCTTCCCTCAGACTTTTCTGGATTGTAGCTGGAGTGGAAATTTTCCATCCTTGTTGGACAGAACACTGTAGAGATGGGTGCCCGGAGCTTCCATGCTAGATACCCTTTCTGTGGAGAATTCTCTCTGCCGTGAGAGAGGTCACTGATGCCTTTGTGTCCATGAATCTAGCTCTAGTGCTGGTTGGCTACATGAGATAAATTTCTGCCCACTCTTTTTCCCTAAAATAGTTTCATCTGTCCATTGCAATGAGTACCCCACATAACACATTCATGAAGTCCTTTAAACAGTGCTCTGGAATTCTGGCCATGGAAGGTAGAAGTATTCATGCTTACAGGAATATAGTGTTAAAATCTTTCTTTAAAATATATAATATACCTGAATGTGTGAATATGCAAAATTTGTACTTTTGTAATATACTGGGCAATGACTTGAGGGGAAAGAAAAGTATTGATTTAACCAAGAATATAGTTATAAACTAATTTTGAAAATAATATTTTTATGACTTCATGTAGATGATGAATCGATAATGTCATTTAAAAACACAAAAGCCAGATAAGTGATTTCAGTACAGTAGCAGGATACAAAATCAACACACAAAAATCAGTAGCATTTCTTTTCTCCAATAGTGAACATGCAGAACGAGAAATCAAGAAAGCCTGCCCATTTACAATAGCCACCAAAAAAATAAAATACTTAGGAATTGAGTTAACCAAGGAGGCGAAAAATCTCTATAATGAGAACTACAAACCACTGCTGAGAGAAATTAGAGAGGATACAAGAAGATGGAAAGATATCCCATGCTCTTGGATTGGAAGAATCAACATAGTGAAAATGTCCATACTACCCAAAGTGATATATGAATTCAATGCAATCCCCATCAAAATTCCAAAGACATTTTTCTCAGAAATGGAAAGAACTATCCAGATATTTATATGGAATAATAAAAGACCATGCGTACCCAAAGCAATGCTGAGCAAAAAAAATAAAGCCGGAGGCATAACACTACCGGACTTTAAGCTATACTACAAAGCTATAATAACCAAAACAGTATGGTACTGGCATAAAAACAGACACACTGATCAATGGAATAGAATAGAGAATCCAGAAATCAACCCACACACTTACAGCCATCTGATCTTTGACAAAGGCACCAAGCCTATTCACTGGGGAAGGGACTGCCTCTTCAGCAAATGGTGCTGGGATAACTGGATATCCATATGCAGGAGAATGAAACTAGACCCATACCTCTCACCATACACTAAAATCAACTCAAAATGGATTAAGGATTTAAATACACACCCTGAAACAATAAAACTTCTTAAAGAAAACTTAGGAGAAACACTTCAGGAAATAGGAC
Source organism: Cynocephalus volans (assembly GCF_027409185.1). Taxonomy (NCBI): domain Eukaryota; kingdom Metazoa; phylum Chordata; class Mammalia; order Dermoptera; family Cynocephalidae; genus Cynocephalus; species Cynocephalus volans. The sequence goes on along the minus strand of NC_084478.1, from coordinate 41,587,594 downwards.
TGGACACAGACTTCATGAATACGACCCCAAAAGCACGGGCAACCAAAGGAAAAATAAACAAATGGGATTATATCAAACTAAAGAGCTTCTGCACAGCAAAAGAAACAATTAACAGAGTTAAAAGACAACCAACAGAGTGGGAGAAAATATTTGCAAAATATACATCTGACAAAGGATTAATATCCAGAATATATAAGGAACTCAAACAACTTTACAAGAACCCAATTAAAACAAGCAACCCAATTAAAAAATGGGCAAAAGAGCTAAGTAGGCATTTCTCTAAGGAAGATATACAAATGGCCAACAGACATATGAAAAAATGCTCAACATCACTCAGCATCCGGGAAATGCAAATCAAAACCACATTGAGATACCATCTCACCCCAGTTAGGATGGCTAAAATCCAAAAGACTCTGAACGATAAATGCTGGCGAGGTTGCGGAGATAAAGGAACTCTCATATATTGTTGGTGGGACTGAAAAATGGTGCAGCCTCTATGGAAAATGGTATGGAGGTTCCTCAAACAATTGCAGATAGATCTGCCATATGACCCAGCTATCCCACTGTTGGGAATATACCCAGAGGAATGGAAATCATCAAGTCGAAGGTATACCTGTTCCCCAATGTTCATCGCAGCTCTCTTTACAATAGCCAAGAGTTGGTACCAGCCCAAATGCCCATCATCAGATGAGTGGATACGGGAAATGTTGTACATCTACACAATGGAATACTACTCAGCTATCAAAATGAATGAAATACTGCCATTTGCAACAATATGGATGGACCTTGAGAGAATTATATTAAGTGAATCGAGTCAGGCACAGAAAGAGAAATACCACATGTTCTCACTTATTGGTGGGAGCTAAAAATTAATATATAAATTCAC